>NW_015430392.1:0-1160 GCF_001527695.2 Protobothrops mucrosquamatus | reverse complement strand
CTCTTCTTTCACGATATCCAGAGCAGGAGTATTTAAACAAGAGACATGAAAAACGAGGGGATCGGCGGCCAGCTCCCTTAAACTGAAACCTTTGGTCCTCTACGCTCCCTTCTGCTCTAGCAACCCGGCAAACGAAGCGCCGGGAGAAACGCTTTACGCCTAGAGAGCAAGTCCCGTCTCCAGGAAGGGAGCATGGAGGGAAGGAAGCTCTCTGCTCCAGGCATCCTGCCGACCTCCAGGGCGAGGCTTCCCCTCCTTCGCAGCCCCGGATCCCACCTGCCTCCCCCTCCCGTTGCCCTCCCCGATTTCCATCCAGCGTCAGTCTCTGCATCTGACGGAGGCGGCTGCACTCACGAAGCTCTCGCTGTGCAAGGAAAGGTGTCAGCTGGAAAAGGGGCTACCAGGCGCCTTCCGACGTTCAGCCCCCGATCCGTCCGTCCTGCGCTGGACCCAGAGACCAGGGAGAGCCCCACCTTTCAGCGGAGGCTCCCCGACTTCCATGAAGAGAGCCGGACCTGGGCAGGAGCAAGCGGGCGATGAAGAGGGTGACGCCGAGATCATCAGTCCTTCCCTGCCCTTTTTGCAAGCATCGCCGTCCCAGCCTCCGCTTCCACCGCCCGCCTTTCAGCGAACCCCGCCCCCCTCCGAAGAAGAAGAGCAGGGACGTAGACATTCCTGGAGACCGGAAAAGGAAGGTCCCCTTTCATCCTCTTCCTACTAGATCCCCTCTAGGAAGCACATATCCATCGTTCTAGCTCCTTCTTGAGGCAGGTGAGCCCTTGAGCGCACAGGAAATTGGCGGGAAGGATTTGCCGTTGCTCTCCTCAGGCGGGTAAAGGCCGAGTGAGCGGAGACCCATTTCTGCCCTCCTGCAAACCGGAGAAGGGGTTTCGGAGGGGCCGGGGGGACATTTGGGACTCTCTCGGGCTTCTTTTGATTCCCCTCGAGCAGGAGACCCGAGGGAGGCCCAGGGATCTCCAGGGATGGAGGCCGCCCTCAGCCCAGAGATCCTCCGCCGGCGCTTCCGCGGTCTGGACGGCTGCCGCCAGGAGGCCGAGGGGCCCCGGGAGCTTTGCAGCCGCCTGCACCGCCTGTGCCGCCAGTGGCTGCGGCCGGAGAGGAGCAGCAAAGGGGAGATGCTGGACCTGGTGGTGCTGGAG
>NW_015430391.1:0-1160 GCF_001527695.2 Protobothrops mucrosquamatus | reverse complement strand
TTACAAACACCTTAATCTTAAGCAGTGCATTAAAAGAAGCAGACTGGAAGGATTTAATTTTAGAGCTTTGTTTTTTGTTCCTTACTTATCAATTTAGTATGCAAGAAAGCATCAACTACTGACCTTGGCTATTCCTGAAAAGTGAAGCCGGATCAGGTGTGGGTTATTGCTTGGAGAGAATAACATGAACAAGTTCCAGGAGCAGTTCCTCGAAAACATGGCGACAGAAGGCAGAAACAGAACAGTTTTGTCCTGTTGCCAACAGAACTATATAGAGTTGCCCAGAAATGGAACATATCCTGAAAGTATCTCTGTCTTTAAACTTAGAAAGCAAATCTATCTTGCTTTCCAATTTACCCTTGAATCCACTTTTGTTTCTTTCCCGAGTTGAATTTTGCATTTCAAGTTTCTCCTGATGGATGCCTGACCTCTTTTGTTCTGCAAAGTGCCAGGTGTACAGATGCATGTTATCGATAAGTACATAATACATATATAAAAGAACAAGTTTATCTTTACAATCTAGAAGATGTCTTGTGTTGTGCAGAATCAATGTGGAAAGCTGGATTTGCTTAATGACCACATGATTCACTTAACTGCAGTGATTCACTTAACAACCGTGGCAAAAAAAAAGGTTGCAAAATCAGGCACGACTTGCTTAGCAACAGACATTCTACTTCCAACTGTGGTAGTAAGTCAAGGACTACTTGTAGTAGGATTTTGCAAAGCATATCAAGGCAACAAGATCCGATTTCTATCTACAAAACAGGAATGGTTATAATGCCCACAATTATTCCCAGACCAATTGCTCAAATAATTTTCAAGCAATAGAAACAGAGAAATTGCACAATGATTTTCTGTCTGTCTCTATCATCTAACTTTATCTATCTATCTATCTATCTATCTATCTATCTATCTATCTATCTATCTATCTATCTATCTATCTATCTATCTATCTATCTATCCCCACCCTCTGGAACGAACTACCCCCCGAGATCCGGACGATTCCGGATCTCCTAGCTTTCCGCCGCGCCCTCAAGACATGGCTTTTTCAGCAAGCGGGTCTGGCCTAGGGTGAATTTTAAATAGGGACAATTTTAATGATTTTAATAAGACACAGCGACAAATATTTGTTTTTAATTGGTTTTTATTGGGGATAATGT
>NW_015430390.1:0-1160 GCF_001527695.2 Protobothrops mucrosquamatus | reverse complement strand
TTCTTCTTCTTCTTCTTCTTCTTCTTCTTCTTCTTCTTCTTCTTCTTCTTCTTCTTCTTCTTCTTCTTCTTCTTCTTCTTCTTCTTCTTCTTCTTCTCCTTCTCCTTCTCCTTCTCCTTCTCCTTCTCCTTCTCCTTCTCCTTCTCCTTCTCCTCCTCCTCCTCCTCCTCCTCCTCCTCCTCCTCCTCCTCCTCCTCCTCCTCCTCAAGGAAAAAACAGTCCAGTTGCCCTTTGAAGAAAAAAAGCTCCTTTAAGTCTCCCCACTATTTTCCTTTTCCTCTTTTCCTCCTTGTAGATGACCTCTAGCAGCAGCTTTGATAATAAAGACTTCGAAAGTGTCCTTGGATACAAATACAACCCCGGTTTTTAAAGAAACCGGTCAGCTATGGCAGTGCTCTGCCTGCCAAAATCATGATTAAACATTACTACTTGACACACCTAAAAGATGCTCAGTATTACGACAGCATGAAAATGCCATTAAAGGCCAGCTGCTTTCTGTTGAGCAGGGCCGAGAAACTCAGACAGGGGTTTAGATGAATCCTTCATTTTAAGGATACTCCCCGAGTCTATGATTTCCTTTGAGTTTTGTTTTGATTTTTCCAGTGGAGGAGAGCCAGGAATAAATGATGATCAAATTGCCAAAATGCAGCTCTCACTGTATATGTGTGAAAATATAAATTTTCTATGTTTAATAGAAATGGTTAATGATGACTGTGGCATTTATGGGAGGGAAACTCAAGATTTGCAAGATGAAAAGAACGACTAGGGGTGACATGATAGCAGCGTTCCAATATCTCAGGGGCTGCCACAAAGAAGAGGGAGTCAAGCTATTGTCCAAAGTGCCTGAAGGCAGGACAAGAAGCAATGGATGGAAACCAATCAAGGAGAGAAGCAACCTAGAACTAAGGAGAAACTTCCTGACAGTTAGAACAATTAACCAGTGGAACAACCTTCCTCCAGGAGTGGTGAATGCTCCAACACTGGAAGTTTTTAAGAAGAGACTGGACAGCCATTTGTCTGAAATGGTATAGGGTTTCCTGCCTGAGCAGGGGGTTGGACTAGATGACCTCCAAGGTCCCTTCCAACTTTATTATTATTATTATTATTATTATTATTATTATTATTATTATTATTATTATTATTATTATTATTATTATTAT
>NW_015430389.1:0-1160 GCF_001527695.2 Protobothrops mucrosquamatus | reverse complement strand
AAGGAAGGAAGGAAGGAAAAAAGAAGGGAGAGAGGGAAGGAGGGATGGAAGGAGGAAGGAAGGAAGGAAGGAAGGAAGGAAGGAAGGAAGGAAGGAAGGAAGGAAGGAAGGAAGGGGAGAGAGGGAGGGAGGGAAGGAAGGAGAAAAGAAAGGGAGAGAGGCAGGGAGGAAGGAAGGAAGGAAGAAGGGAGGAGGGGGAGAGAAGGAAGGAAGGAGACAAGAAGGAAGAGAGTCAGAAGGGAAGGGAAGGGAAGGGAAGGAAGGAAGGAAGGAAGGAAGGAGAGGGAGGGAGGGAGGGAGGGAAGGAAGGAAGGAAGGAAGGAAGGAAGGAAGGGAGGAAAGCTGAACAGCAGCATCCATTCAAGGCATCCAATTCCACCTAAAAGCTTCCTAGGAAGATGACATTCCTAAATAACTCTTGGTATCCATAATCCCAATCCTATGTGTGAGATTACACCCCCTTTGTTACTTCAGAGCAGACCCACTTAAGATTAAACCACTCGAAATAATAGCAACATCTGCGGTGGCGAAACCTTCAGTATCCACACACACAAAACACACAGCCCTACACACACACACACTCACACACACACACTTGATTGTAAGATAAGCAGGATTGGTGCTCGGCTGCTGCCAGGCGTCTTCCACTGAAGCTGCACGTGGATCTCTGACTAAAGATGGCAATTTGGTCAGGCAATTTTCCCGAATTGCAGGAGGCCGATGTAATGACGGTCTCAGGCAGTCAGAGGCAGAATAAATGCCCAGCTGATCCTTCCCCATTTTCCCCTAAAGCTTCCACGAAGGAAGCAAAAATAATTCCAAGCACAGAGGATC
Organism: Protobothrops mucrosquamatus; assembly: GCF_001527695.2. Taxonomy (NCBI): domain Eukaryota; kingdom Metazoa; phylum Chordata; class Lepidosauria; order Squamata; family Viperidae; genus Protobothrops; species Protobothrops mucrosquamatus. The sequence continues at coordinate 326 of NW_015430389.1, read as the reverse complement.
ATCTCTTTGGCTGCAATCATCTGCATGCAACGTTTTCTCACTAGCTTACTTCCCTGCAGGCAAATAGACATATTGTCCAAAAAGGCTAGTTGAGATCTCGGGGTTCAGAGTGGAGAAACTTCTCCAGAGTCCTTTCAGCAGTTCCAAGAAGGCTGCACACCCATTTGCACCACTCAGGTGACCCTGAGGACACAGATAAACCTCCAGGTGGCCCCAATGACTGTCTAAAAGAATGCAAATGATCAGCTGTCTGCAAGGAGTATAAATCTTTCCATTCCCCACCATCCAGTCAGAGCTGAAGAAGCTTCTTGGATGAGAAGCGAAAC
>NW_015430388.1:0-1160 GCF_001527695.2 Protobothrops mucrosquamatus | reverse complement strand
ATTGGATGAAGTGAACGTGCTGGAGGGCCGAACATTTTTCCAAACATTCTTTGAACCATTACAATTAAATGCAAATGAATTATTTTATGCCTCTTTCCTCTCCCTCTCTTTCCTCTTTCTCTCTCTCTCTCTTTCCTTTCCCTTTCCTCTCCCCTCTCTCTCTTTCTCTTTCCTCTCCCCCTCTTTCTCTTTCCTCTCTTTCTCTTTCCTCTTTCTCTTTCCTCTAACTTTCTCTCTTTCCTCTCTTTCTCCTTTCTTTCATCTTTTCTTCTCTTTCCTCTTTCCTTCCTTTCTCTTTCCTTTCTCTCTTTCCTTTCTCTCTTTCCTTCCTTTCCTTTATTTCTCTTTCCTCTTTCTCTTCTCTTTCCTCTTTCTTTCCTCTCTCTTTTCTCAATCTTTTTTCTTTCCTCTTTTTCTCTTTCCTCTCCCCCTCGCTTTCTTTCTCTCTTTCCTTTCTCTTTCCTCTCCTTTCTCTCCCTCTTTCCTCTTTTCCTCTTTCCTCTCTCTTTCCTCTTTCCCTCTCTTTCCTCTCTTTCTCTTCTTTCTTTCCTCTCCCTTTCCTCTCTTCTCTTTCTTTCCTTTCTCTCTTTCTCTTTCCTTTCTTTCTCAATCTTTTTTCTCTTTTCTCTTTTTCTCTTTCTTCTCCCTCTTGCTTTCTTTCTCTTTCTTTTCTCTCCCTTTCCTCTCCCTTTCTTTCCTTTTTTTCTTTCTTTCCTTTCTCTCTTTCCTCTCTTTCTCTCTCTCTTTCTCTTTCCCTCTCTCTTTCCTCTCTTCTCTTTCTCTTTCCTCTCTTTCTTTCTCTTCCTTTCCTCTCTTTCCTTTCTTTCCTCTCCTCTTTCTTTTTCCTCTAACTTTCTCTCTTTCCTCTCTTTCTCCTCTTTTCTTCTCTTTCTCTTTCTTCTCTTTCTTTCCTCTTTCTCTCTTTCCTTTCTTTCTCTCTTTCTTTCCTCTTTCTCTTTCCCTCTTTCCTCTCTTTCTCTTTCCTCTATTTCTCTTCTCTTTCTCTCTTTCCTTTTTCTTTTTTCCTCTTTCTCTTCTCTTCCTCTCTTTCCTCTAACTTTCTCTCTCTCTTTCCCCTCTTTCTCTTTCCTCTCTTCTCTTTCTCTTTCCTCTCTTCCTTTCCTCTTTCCTTCCTTTCCTCTCCTCTTTCTCTTTCCTCT
>NW_015430387.1:0-1160 GCF_001527695.2 Protobothrops mucrosquamatus | reverse complement strand
TACTAGTGAAGAAGTACCTGATTATTCTGAACTAATTGAGAAACATCATGAACAAGCAAATAAATTACAAGAAACGGCTGGGCTATAAGGAGGGATGGTTGGAATCCCTTGAAAAGACTCAGTGATTGGATCCCTAACTTGGCTGGATGGTTAAAACAATGTTGGGAATTTTAATATTGATAACTGGAATGATGGTTTGTTGTTGTATGCAGCTTGGACTAATGATGATGATTTGTTGCAAAGGTAGCCTGGTTGGATGAGAGTGAAGAGGTTGGAAGAAAGTTGCAACAAATTGAGAAATGTGAGTGTAAAAATCAGTATTGATTGTGAAAAGAAAAAGGAGGGATTGTGGGGAAAAGGGTCTATTGTTTTTACAGAAACTGCAGAAGACATGCTGGCCTGTGAAGCAAATACATTGTCTATATTTTAATCTCATGGGCCAAGTTGAAGCTTGAGAATTTTATCTAGGAAGGTCTCTGCTTCCCTGAAAACTGGTCTTAACCAGAATTTACTGATATGATAGTAACTCTAGAGACAACACCTAGGAACTAACAGTCCTAACTAAAAGGTAATTTGTAAATAAGGGCAAGGGGTGATCAAATTAAGAGGAGTGGGGGATGTAATCAGGGGTGGAGATAATGTATTCACTTTAGGAGCTTTGGAGAGGTTGTGATGACAAAATTACAGCATGATTACTAAGCCAATGAGAAGTGGGAGGTAAATTTGTAACAGCAATGGAGAATATAAAGAATGAATATTGAAGATTTAAGATGTGTCCACTGTGTACTTGCATGCACAAGGAGCACCCCCTTTGCAAAAGAGTACAAATAAATTATCATTGTTTTTCTTGGAAGTTTTGGCTGGTGATTGTTTATGTCAAGTAGACAACGAATCCCACACCGCCCTCCCTCCCTCTTTGCCCGCTGGAGCCCCAGGATTGCAGCCGCCTCCCCCTCCCCCTGCGGGTTCTTGAGTCATCTAAGCCCCTGTACAGCGATGGGATTCGGGGGAGCGGGTGGGCTGTGAACCAGCCCTCGTTTAGGGCGCCGCGGGTCCTGGGAAGCCGGGTGCAAATGTGGCGTGACCCTCATCCAGGAGATGCCGGTCCAGTTCCTTGTCCCAAAGGTGCTTTTTTTCAAGAGGCAACTGGACTTTCTGGT
>NW_015430386.1:0-1160 GCF_001527695.2 Protobothrops mucrosquamatus | reverse complement strand
GGGCTATTTGCTGATATTCTGACTTAGTTATGTGCCCCTCTTTCCACTTTCTATACTTGCCCTTTTTATCTTTCAATTTGTCAGAGAGTTCTTTATGCAGCCATGCTGGTTTCTTTTGAAAGCTGTTATTTTTCCTCTTTGTTGGTATTGTGCTAGACTGGGCTTTTATTATCTCACTTTTCAAAATTTCCCAAGCTTCTTGTGTTGTTTTCCCCTTGAGGATTCTCCTCCATGGAATCCTTCCCAAGCCCTCTCTAAGTTTATTGAAATTAGCTCTCTTGAAGTCCAAGACTCTAATTTGACTGTGTTCTATTGCTTGTGCTTCCATAGTTCAAAAGGAATTCAAGTTCTGATCCCTCTCCACTCCCCACTCCCCCCCTTACAAGGTTTAAAAAAAATTTTCCTGATTTTTTTTCCTGACTTGGAATTTTCCTGAATTAGGATACATTATATATATTATACATTACCTGTCTACCACAAGTTAGGTTTTGTTTTATGTTTGTTTTTGTCTTACAGTAGACATTCTAGCATTCCAGCAATAAATCCCCATTAAAAGTTGCAATTGATCCTATTAGCTACCCGTGAGATCTCTTCATCAAAGCAAAAATAACAACAGAAGGTATAATAAAATTGGGGAAGGGACAGGGACAATAGTTTTTTGGAGATAACAGAAACACTTTCACTTTCTTTCATTGATAAAATACTGTACATATCTGAAGAAATTTCTTGGAATCAAAGGAAAGAATTTGACCTTTGCCAAACAATAAATACCTGTCCACACATACAATATCCTATTCCAAGCCCTATAACCATTATAGCTTACCTGAAATCTGTTAAATTAATTACATTTGATTTCACCAAGTGATGACAAGTAAGTCTGATTAGTTGCTTGCACACCTGCTTGTAGATAAAAAAAATATTAATAGGCATTTTCAGTTTTATCAATAATAATAATAATAATAATAATAATAATAATAATAATAATAATAATAATAATAATAATAATAATAATAATAATAATAATAATAATAATAATAATAATAATAAAGAAAAAACTTTAAACTTTTGGAAAGAACTGTGGAAAAATCCAGTGGAACATAATAAAACTGCCTCCTGGATCAAAGATATCCAAAAACAAGCAACACAAAACAAAATGGAGA
>NW_015430385.1:0-1160 GCF_001527695.2 Protobothrops mucrosquamatus | reverse complement strand
GGGCAGGACTGGCCTAGGGGTATTTTAAATTGGTTTTAATCAAATTTTTAGTAGAAGCAGCCAAATTTGAATATTTATTTTTAATCATTTTTAAATTTTGTATTGTATTGTATCATTGTTTTAAACTGGCTGTAAGCCGCCCTGAGTCCTCCGGGAGAAGGGCGGGGTATAAATTTAATAAAATCAAAATCAAAATCAAATCAAATATGTTGCCCTTTAAAAGGAAAAGTGTTTTGATGGAAGATTCCTATTTTTGGAGTGTCTTAGTGAGGGGGCTGTCCACTTCCTTTCTGTGCCAACCGCATGCTGCTTTCCCATCTCTGTATTTCCCTTTTCTTTATACTTTCTTTATCAGAGGATTGAATTAAAAGCAATCGCTTTAAAACTGCATCTCGGTATCAGCTGCCTTGCAGACGTGCTCATTTGGAGAAAGAGAGGAGAGGTTATTGCTTGAATTGAGACAGATGGGAAGCATGATTTAAAGTGAAATCTGTAAATGGATTAGGGCTTTAACTTTTCCAGCCAGGAATTCTGAAGTCTAGCCTAGAAAGCAGTAGTTAGGAACGCACATTGACAGAAACCTACTCACATTCCAATGAGTTTGTGCCATTGTTTGACCAGCAGAGACCACAATGGCGAACTAGAAATGCATGTCTACAGAAAAACCACCCATACCAACCAGGTGCTCCACTGTCAAAGCAACAACCCAACCTCCCACAAAAGAAGCTTTGTAAGGCCTTTATTTAAACGAGCCCAAACACACTGCAGTAACCCAGAACAGCAGAAAAGGAAAATAGAGCACATATATAACACATTCCAACAAAATGGATACCCACACAACTTCATCAAAAAGTCCCCGACCCCTTCAACCCAATGCAGCACAACCAACACAGACCATAAAAAGAATTATACTGCCATACATCAAGAACATCTCAGAAATGGCAGAGTACTATAACCACATGGAATCAGCGTAACACACAAGCCAACAAAAGCCCTTCAGAACATCCTAAGCAAACCAAAAGACCCAGCAACCCCAGAAGAAAAAACAGGAGTCATCTACACACAACATGCAATGTAAGAACTGCAACAACCACTAGGTGGGACAAACAGGCAGAAGACTGGCAGAACGCATCCATGAACATCAACTGGCAGTCAAAAGG
>NW_015430384.1:0-1160 GCF_001527695.2 Protobothrops mucrosquamatus | reverse complement strand
GAACGGATCCAATGGATGCTGGAGGTGAGAGGGAGAAGAAGGATCCCCTTCAACCCTGTCAGTCCTGGGAGGGGGAAAAGGAAGAAGGAGCCCCTTCTCTGCAGTAACCAATTTCCTACTCCCAATTGGAGACTTGGTTAAGCCAATATTTTCTAACAGCTTATCCAAGATTTAAACTAAATAGCTAAAGAAGGTGGAGAATTCACCCAAAGTCCAGACTATACCTGCCTGAGAGCCAGAGTTATACGTCCGTCCATGGGCAAGATTAAGTCAAGACTGGGATCTAGGGTCCAGGACGGGCGTGGCAACTTTGGCTGACTTAATCTGATTGGGCAGGAATACAGTCTACTACCCATGGGTGGATCCTCCATCTCCAGTGCTGGAGAAAGAAGTGGAGAACAGAGATAGATGCACAGATTTAAAATTGGGGATATATGACCGGCAGCAGAGTTTGTAATAGAGGCCTTGGAGTACTAGTTGAGTACAGACTAAATATGGAAAGTACAAATAGAATCCTTTGTGGATTTGGACATGTTAATGTAGAATCTGGACAGCCAGTTTTGGGGGGTGCTTTAAACTAGACTCCTAACAAAGTAACTAAAGTAATTTTAGGATTTTAGCAAAATCCCTATTAAATCATGTAAACTAAATATTATAATAACTTATTAAATATATATGTCTCCCAACTGTCTCTGGGCTGCAGAAGTAACTGCTACATTCCAAAATTTCTCATCCCACTATAACCAATGTATAACAAGCATGAGAAAATGAATCTTGAAAAGTCTTTTGCCTCTCCTCTTTAAAGAAAAGCTTTCTGGATTGATGAAGTATAAGCATCATACGTAAGTATGCTGATGATACTCAATTTTATCACTTTACTCCTGGTGATCCAAGTGATGCTATTGCCGCCCTCTCGCAGTGCCTAGAGCAGAGGTCCCCAACCTTTTGGGCACCAGGGATTGGTTACATGGAGAGAGGTTTTTCCATGGACCAGAGGGGGCATAGTTTTATGTGCTGCCTGCATCCTGTGGATTGGGCTTTCCTTGTTGGTTGCTGGCATGCCGCAGTTGCTGGAATGCCGCGGCCCAGTACTGGTCCAAGGACCGGAGGTTGGGACCCCTGGCCTAGAGGCTGTGGGGGCCTGGATGGGGGACGACAGT
>NW_015430383.1:0-1160 GCF_001527695.2 Protobothrops mucrosquamatus | reverse complement strand
TGGAGGAGGAGGAGGAGGAGGAGGAGGAGGAAACAAAAATTCTACAAGACTCTCTGGAGTTTGTGATAAGAGTAAAACTAAGTATCTCTGGGGTGGAGGTAATGAAAGAAATTTAACAGTGACCTGTAGAAGAAATGCTCCTAAAATTAGTGTTGAAAATGGCAATCTATGAAAGTGAAACACTAGCTAGGAGAAATGAGCTGGAGGAAATTTCTCCTACTGGAGGCCAGCATTAGTATTCAGATTCCATTTTTTCCCCCAAGGAGTGCTTGTCTGCTTTATGGATTGTGATGCTTAGGAAATGTCCCCTAAATGTTTCAGCATAAACAGTATGCCTCTAAATGCTTATCAGAAGTTTATTATATTTTTGCAAACTTTATTCTTGCAGATTTCATTCTATTTAAGCTACTTGAACCTCAGATCTTGCCCATTTATACTTGTATCCAATCTCTGTAGAACGTATTCTATGGGAGAATGATGTCTGAATTAATATACCATGTTCTATGATAAATACTTTATTTCCCCCAATTTATATTATTTGGGAAGTTGATTCCCTAAACCTAAAATAAAAACCTAAAATAAAGTTCCACTTTTCCCACCCACCCCCACTTTCTGGTTTTAAGAAAATTGTTTCTTTTTAAAAAAAATGATAATATTGATACTTTTGTTTTCATGTTTTGAGAAAGAGAAACAGCTATTGTTTTATAACCAGGGCTTTTTTTGTCATAGAACGCCCAGAATGGAGTTCCGGCACCTTTTTTGGATGGAACCTTGTAGGGTAGGCAAGTCGGGTTGTATGACATGTGTGAGTTCCGGCACCTTTTATTTTTACAAAAAAAAGCACTGTCTATAACTACACCCCCCAAAACTACTAGAGATAAAAGGTTCAGTGTTTGTTTGCTTATCATTATTATCATTACTAGTTTACAAAAGCATAACTATTGCCTCAGCCCTAAACAGTACCATCTCTCACACAAGTGAGTGTTAAGAGGGCAGACCCAGGACATTATGTTCCTTTCTCATAGATGATGACAGTGATATGCATAATCAGAACCCATAACCAGATGTTATATATGGCCCAAAGACTGAAGAGTGTGACTGGAAGGTTGAAACTCCTCTCACCATCTTGTGGTTCCCAGTAGCCATCCTTTATTTGGAGA
>NW_015430381.1:0-1160 GCF_001527695.2 Protobothrops mucrosquamatus | reverse complement strand
GTATAGAGTGGTGGAATATAATCTAGGTTTTTAGTTAACTTGTTTTTCTTTTTCTTTAATATATTTTACCTACTCATGTAGAATAGTATACTTTGTGGGGTTAGGGATATTAATATTTGTTTACTTATATTTGAATACTATCCTGGGATTAGGTTTGGGAAGTCCGGGGGGTGGGTGGGTGGGGGGTGGGGGTTTTTTTCTTATATAATATTGTGAAGTACTTGTGATGTGTTCTTCTCTTATGATGAAAATAATAAAAATTCTTGGGGGGAAAAAAAAAAAAAAAAGATCTATCTGCTGGGCCTTTGAGTCCTGTGAAGGCAGCCAGAACCTGGGTCTCCTGCCAAAAGGTTGCCGTCGTTTCGACAGCCACCCGCGGAGTAAAATGTTTTGCCCGCCGAGTCCAGCTTGAAGCGTCTTCTGGGGGTAGAAAGGGATGCCCAACTCACCGGCAGATGAGGGGCAGCGCCAGGGCAGAGGCCGCTTGGTCCGATTCGCAGCCCGACAGCAGCATGTGGGTGAGGACCCCCATGCCAAAGGGGGACTCTGCCTGCACGCAGAGGTTCATCAGGAGCGCCTCTCCTGCGGAGCGGGGAAAAGGCAGCGGGTTAGATGCAGCATCGCCATCTAAAATAGTAAAAGTGTACTGGGGAAGAACAGCGGCGGACGATTTGGGTAAATGAATACGTCCTCCCACCTTTATAGGCTTTTCCCCATTTCTCTTCCTGCTCCATTTTAAGCTCAAGAGGCCTGTTTTACAGATTTGCGCGGGCAATCTCTCGACCCACAAGCAACAAGGCAAATGACGTTCCCCATCCCGTGCTGCTGAGCCCCAGGTCTCCTCAGCTACAGCCACCAGGATCACAGACAAGAGGTCATGGGAACTGCAGTTCAACACGTGGAATGGTGGCCCGTGGCCCCATCCTGTCGCCAAGAGCCCCTGAATCTCGGTCGATAGCACCCCCCCCCCCCCGTAACAGTAAAAAGAGATCAGGAGTCCCAGCACTTCAGTCTGGATCAGGGCTCTCCAAACTTAGCAACTGTTAAGACTTGTGGACTAACTCCCAGAATTCCCCAGCAAAGCCAGGCTGGCTTAAAGTTGCCCAGTTTGGAGACAGAGGGTCTCTCTATCCGTGGCTGCCCCATATCCAGGACCCAGC
>NW_015430380.1:0-1160 GCF_001527695.2 Protobothrops mucrosquamatus | reverse complement strand
CTCCTTCCTTCCTTCCTTCCTTCCTTCCTTCCTTCCTTCCTTCCTTCCTTCCTTCCTTCCTTCCTTCCTTCCTTCCTTCCTTCCCTTCCCTTCCCTTCCCTTCCCTTCCCTTCTCTCCGTTTCTCCTTTCCTTTCCTTTCGTCCTGGGCTGCCCTCGAGCGGCGTAAAGCAGCCGGACAGCGACCGCGACCGCCGCTTCTCTCTGCTTTCCTCCCGAGCGGGCGGTGGCGCGTCCCTCCGTCCTGGAAAAGCCGCCTTCGCCGCGCCTGGAGAACCGGAGGCCGGCCAGCCGGCCGACCCTCCTTTCCCGCGACGTGTTGGACCCCGCCAGGCTCAGAGCAGAGGCAAAAAAAGTCCACAGGTGGCCCCGACGGGGCGATCAGAGCTCGTCGCTCAGGTGCACAGGTTTCACTGCCCCGTCGTGGCCCCCACCCACCCTGCAGGCCTACCCTGCCAGGTTGTTGTTGTTGTTGGGGGATAGGGACAGACAGGTGTACTTCAGCCCTGATAGAACTCTGACTAAGAAGGAATAATATTTTCAACCCAATGGACTGAAAATGTAAATTTCCCAGATCTTGGAAGGAAGGAAGGAAGGAAGATAAGAAGGAAGGAAGGAAGGAAGGAAGGAAGGAAGGGAGAAGGAAGGAAGGAAGATAAGAAGGAAGGAAGGAAGGAAGGGAGAAGGAAGGAAGGAAGGAAGGAAGAAAGATGAGAAGGAAGGAAGATGAGAAAGAAGGAAGATGAGAAGGAAAGAAGGAAGACGAGAAGGAAAGAAGGAAGGAAGGAAGGAAGACGAGAAGGAAGAAAGGAAGATGAGAAGGAAGGAAGGAAGGAAGGAAGGAAGATGAGAAGGAAGGAAGGAAGATGAGAAGGAAGGAAGACGAGAAGGAAGGAAGGAAGGATGAGAAGGAAGGAAGGAAGGTCCTCCAACTCGGCCAATTTAAGACTTGTGGACTTCAACTCCACAAGTCTTCAAGTGGCCAAGTTTGAAGACCCCTGTCTCAAAGTCACCAAGGTTGAGACAGGCCGGTCTAGACTCCCGTTGACCAAAGTTGCTGCTTTTCATTTTCACCACTTTGGATTTGCAGGAGAAGCGGATGAAATATATATTTTAAAACTGGTATAAAGTTTTTGGTTGGATCGAACAAAGTTCATTCAAT
>NW_015430379.1:0-1160 GCF_001527695.2 Protobothrops mucrosquamatus | reverse complement strand
TCAGATAGACGGTGCAGAGTCCCTCCTTGTGAAGTGGGGGCAAGGGGTGCAAGTGGGCCTGTTGATAATATACCTGGCCCCCTGCTATGTGTCAACGGCCCTGCCTGAGCTGGCTGACGTGATAGCCGGGGTGGCGGTTGAGACCCCTAGACTTGTAGTTATGGGGGACCTCAACCTGCCATCGGCGGGCGAAACGTCAACGGTGGCTCGGGAGTTCTTGGCCTCCATGACGACCATGGACTTGACCCAATTAGTTCATGCACCCACCCACACGGGAGGACATACACTGGATCTAATTTTTGTCTCTGGCCAGTGGCAGAATGATCTGGAAATGGGGGAGATAATTATAGAGCCTTTGTCATGGTCAGATCACGCACTCCTTAGGATGGACTTCCGGACTGCTTCCCTTCGCCGCAGGGAGACAGAACCGCCTAGATGGTTCCGTCCCAGGCTCCTGATGGACCCTGAGAGGTTTCTGACGGAGCTTGGGCCATATCCCTGAGGAGCTAGGTCACGACTCAGCGGAACATCAGGCTGCGGCCTGGGATGTGGCCGCAGCCGCAGCACTGGACCGAGTCGTGCCGCTGCGGCCTCTGACCCGGCGTAGATCTCAACTGGCCCCTTGGTTCACCGAGGGGCTGAGAGAGATGAAACGCCGGAAAAGACACCTAGAGAGCAGTTGGAGGGTTACCCGAACCGAATCCGACCGAAAACAGGTAAGGATGCATGTTAGATCCTACCTTGTGGCGATGAGGGTGGTGAGGTCTAATTACTACTCCACCCTCATTGCGTCATCAGATAACCACCCAGCCTCCCTCTTCAGGGTGACCCGCTCCCTCCTTCAATTGAGGGGGGCGGGGACCCCCTGGCGGGGAAGGCTGAGGAATATCTGCATGACAAAGTCGCTCGGATCCGAGAGGGTTTGGACTCCGACTGGGTGGCCCCGGGGGAGGAGGCGAGGGCAGGTCTTGAGACTGTTATATGGGAGGAGTTTGACTCTGTGGCTCCCGAGGACGTGGACAGGATCCTGGGGAGACTGAATGCAACCACATGTTTATTGGATCCGTGTCCCTCCTGGTTGGTACTGGCGGCTCGGGAGGGTACACGAGCCTGGCTCCAGGGAATTACAAACGCTTCTTTACGGGAGGGTGCCTTCCCCG
>NW_015430378.1:0-1160 GCF_001527695.2 Protobothrops mucrosquamatus | reverse complement strand
GGAAAAAAGCCTTCATCTGAGACCTTAATTCATATCTAATTAGTATTCATGTGCAGAAGGCATTGTCATTTAGTTAAATTTGTAGCCCAGACAATCCTGGAGATTTGAAATGAATTCCGATCATTTTAAATAAGGTCAAACAAACAGTTGATGTGCCAAGGTAGGGTAAATGGAATCTCCTATCTATTAAAATCCCTACTTTAAGATTTCAATGTCAGTTTTCTGGCAAGGTGATCACTTACTCATAGCACCTATCCAAAAAGAATAAAAGGCAGCATATTTGCATAACATTTGCACGGGCTGCTATAATTATATATCATTTACATATGAGCATAATACATCTCATCACAATGGGGAAGCCTGAGGCTAGATGACCCCATATGCCAGATCCACATGCTGTTCAGGTGCTGCTCACATGATGGGTAACTTCAAGCCACTGGGGCCTCTTCCTATGGTACTTTCACTTTTCACTTGGTTCTGAAGAGGAAACCCTTTCAAATAAAGCATGAAAGTCTCTTTCAAATTAAGACTGGCTCTTGGTGAAAACTTCAAAAGCTTCATGAAAACACCCATCCAGCTTTTGGGGGATAGAATTAGTTTGCCCCCTGCTCTCCTAAGGAGGGAGGGGATAATTTACCAGTCTGGAGACCATCAATTTCCCTGATGATCTGACATCTAAATACTAATCCCAGACAAGGCTACTCAGGAACAGGCCCCAGCTGAGTCCTTCCAGTACAGAACACCTCCAGGTAACTGAACACTATAGATCAGGGCTTTTCAACCAGTGGTACGGGTACCACCTGTGGTACATTGGCACCTGGCAGGTGGTACACAACCATCCTAGAAAAGTGGTAGTGGGGAAGGGGAATGAGCTGAACCAGTGGCAGCATCGCACAAGTCTGAGCGAGAGATGGCTGGAGCTGCAGGGCTGTCAGGGCTCAGCGGAAGCGTCAGGATCAATGCCAGGCTCGGCGCTGATCCTGGTGCTTCTGCTGAGCCCTGAAGAAGCACCAATCAGCTGGAAAGCAGCACTGATCCTGGTGCTTCTGCTGAGCCCAGAAGAAGCGCCGATCAGCTGGAATGTTGCAGCATCTCCAGGGTCTTGTGATTTACATTCAGATGCTTGGCAACTGATTCATGTTTATGACGGTCACAGTGTC
>NW_015430377.1:0-1160 GCF_001527695.2 Protobothrops mucrosquamatus | reverse complement strand
CGCCAGGCCCCGCGCCGGCCGGCCGCCGACCCTCCCGGCCGCCAAGCCCCGAGTCGTCCGGCCTCCGATATTCCCGGCTGCCGATATTCCCGGCTGCCAGGCCCCAAAACGGCCGCCAGGCCCCAAGATGACCGGCTGCCGGCTTCCCCGGCCGCCCGGCTCCGCTTGCCCGGCCTCTCTGTCCTCTCCGCCAGGCCGCCCGGCTTCGCTCTACTTGCCCGGCCTCTCCGACCTCTCCGCCAGGCCCCGAGACGATCCGCCGCCGGTTTCCCTGGTCGCCCGGCCCCGCTCTATTCGCCAGGCCTCTCCGCTCGGCTGCTCCGCTCACTCTCCATTCGCGGCTCACGGCTCCGCCCGGGTGGTCCCCCGGCACGTCCGACACGTCCTTTCCGCTCGCCGACCCTCTCCTCCTTCCACTCCGGCCGGCGGGCGCCCCCCGGACCTTTCAAGGCTCCCCCATCTCCGCTGAAGGCCCCGCGGAGACTACGGAGCCGAAAACGGTAGGTCTGCCATCTTCGCACATGCGCATTAGCCTCGGGGGACTCATCTAAAATGTTTAGTTTATGAGAAGTGAAGGGTGATAGATTCCAAATTGATACTAGTCCAGGTTTCAATCTGCTTAGGTTTTGTTTTTGTTTCTTTTTAGATCATTCAGGGTCAGCTAGTTTTTACTGCCTTCTGTAACTATTAGCATTTAAGTAATTATGAATACTGCTGTTTACTCTTGTCTGAGTCTTAAGGGATAAAAAAGTTACATACTACCAATATTTAGTTTATTTATATCCATAATTTATTGGATTGTTTATTTTACTTTTTCAACTTGAAATATTAACTGGTAATTGTGTGTGTGTGTGTGTGTGTGTGTGTGTGTATGTGAGAGAGAGAGAGAGAGAGAGAGAGAGAGAGAGAGAGAGAGAGAGAGAGAGAGAGAGAGAGAGAGAGAGAGAGAGAATGGGCATCGTTTATATAATTTAAATTATTTCTGATGCTTACTTAATCTCAGAATTCATCAGCTAGCTATTTCATTCATCATAGTAAAGCAGGATTATGGTGTTCTGTTGTGTTAGCAAATTCCTAGAAGAAAAAGCTTCATGTCAAATGCAAATTAATTTGGAGCATCTGGGGGATTCAAATGTTCTCTATGTTATCTCTTTTCTTCT
>NW_015430376.1:0-1160 GCF_001527695.2 Protobothrops mucrosquamatus | reverse complement strand
AGTGGTTAATAAAGTTAAGTACTTGGGAATTTTTTTGTCCTCCTCTAACATGAAACTTTATCAGAATAACTATGAAAGACTGTGGAAATCAGTACAAAAGGACTTATTAATGTGGAAAAAACTTCAGTTTTCTTTGCTGGGTCGTATTGCGGCCATTAAAATGAACATTCTACCTAAGTTTCTTTTTTTATTTCAGATGCTACCTATTTTAAAAAATGAACTTAACCTGAAAGAATGGCAGAGAGACTTGAATCGTTTCATTTGGGAAGGCAAGAAAGCGAGAGTTAAATTTAAGATTATTCAAGATGTTAGAGAACGTGGAGGACTTAAAGCTCCAAATTTGACACTTTATTATGACTCTTGTGCATTAACATGGATGACGGATTGGATTAACTTGTCTAACAAAAGGATATTGAATGTTGAAGGATGGGACTTGTATTTTGGGTGGCATGCCTACCTTTTTATGCAGAAAAAGATTGACAAAACTTTTAGAAATCATATAATAAGGGCTGCATTGTTAAGAGTTTGGCAAAAGTATTTTTCTAAGTTTGATGTTAAACTTCCAACCTGGGTGATACCATCACATATTTTTTTGACTATACCTAGATTTGTGGTGATGGAGGCGCCATCTTATAAAGACTTGTTATATCAGAGTGGTAGTGGTAATTGGTGCCTCAAATCAATAGAAGTTTTGAAACAGAAAAATCCAGACTTTTCCTGGCTTGTGTACAGACAAATTCAAGAGAGATGGCGAATTGATAAAAAAAACTGCTTTTTCCATGGAAGATGGGAATTTTTTGAAACAAGTAAGGGATGATGCTAAAGGACATATTAGAAGGATATATAATGTTTTATTAGAATTGGATTCAGAAACTGAGCTAGTTAAAGATTGTATGATTAAATGGGCTCAAAATATAGGAGAAACAATATCTATGGATACCTGGGAATTGATATGGGTGAAAAATGTGAAATTCACGCAAGCTCAAAACTTACGTGAGAATTTTTATAAAATGTTTTATAGATGGCATATGGATCCTGCAACTATGTCTCGCATTTATGAGAATTATGAATCCAAGTGCTGGAGGTGTGGACAACAAGATGCAACTTTTTTTCATATGTGGTGGACTTGCAAGGTTATTAAGGCCTTTTGGATAAAATTG
>NW_015430375.1:0-1160 GCF_001527695.2 Protobothrops mucrosquamatus | reverse complement strand
TTTTTTTATTAAACATTTTATTAAATACAAAAGGAAAGAAAGAAAATTAAAAAACATTGAACGTGGTATATCATCTTTGACATATATCTTTGTCTAATCATTCCATACTTTACATATGAGAGTAAGTATTACATATTTTCCAAAGCGCCTGGAGGCAGGACAAGAAGCAACGGGTGGAAACTAATCAAGGAGAGAAGCAATCTAGAACTAAGGAGAAACTTCCTGACAGTGAGAACAATTAACCTGTGGAACAACCTGCCTCCAGAAGCGGTGAATGCTCCAACACTGGAAGTTTTTAAGAAGAGACTGGACAGCCATTTGTCCGAAATGGTATAGGGTTTCCTGCCTGAGCAGGGGGTTGGACTAGATGACCTTCAAGGTCCCTTCCAACTTTACTATTATTATTATTATATGCAGCTATACATTTCTAGTCCTCTATTTATATCCCTTCTATCAATTCCTTCTTGTTTCCCTCCACTTGAAAAATTTATTCCAAATTAGGTAATATTCTGTTTCATCCTGGTTTTTTAATTCTTTGGTCATCTTATCCAATTCAGCGCAATGTAAAATTTTCCTTATTAGCACGTTTCCATTAGGCACTTTGGTTGCTTTCCAATTTTGGGCAAACAAGATTCTTGCCGCCATTGTCACATGTATAATTGAATATATATCATCTTTATGTTTTTTTCTAATATTCCTAATAGAAACATCTCTGGATTATATTGAATTTTTTCCCCCGTCATTTTTATTATCAATTTTCAAACCCTAAGCCAATAAACCTGTACTTCTTTACAAACCCACCAAACGTGAAAGAATGCACCCTTTTCCTTTTTGCACTTCCAACAAATTGGTGAGTAACCACTATATATTTTTGCGAGTCTGGCCGGTGGCAGATGCCATCTATAAAGCATCTTGTGTTATAAGATTTTTGAAAGCACTGTATAGAGAAGACATAAACTACATAGAAAATAGAAAACTGAGACAGAAGATCTTATGTGAGAGACATTTTGGTGTAGGAAATGAGTGGGAATCTTAGGCAGAAAGTCTGCTGGGGTCTTTAGGCCAGTTCCTCTCCCAGGCCCTGAAAGGAGGAGGCCTGGAAACCATCCACCTGTCCGTAGCTCTCACTCGCTAGCCTGGGACTCCTATTTCTTCCCACA
>NW_015430373.1:0-1160 GCF_001527695.2 Protobothrops mucrosquamatus | reverse complement strand
CTTAGGTCCCTCAGTGCTGTCGCTGAGTGCCACCTCTCAGGGTTCCAGATCCCTTCATCGAGGCCGGCCCTTGGAATGGTATTGGGCCATGCCTGCGCGATGGGGGAGTCGCGCAGGGCCAGCAGTTCCCTCCTCGAATACAGTCCGTCGTATTGGAGGTCCATCAGCAAAGTAGGGGGAGGGGAAAAAGTCCTCGTGACGGCAATCTCAAACGGGGCAGGATGGGTTGAGGAACGATGGTAAGTTCCCAGGTCTTTCGGACCGCCGAGCTGTCATCGCGCTGGGCCACCAGGCCGCTGCCACACCGGACCGGTGAGCCACTGCCACGTCGGGCCGCTGATCGTCCTGGCCGCAGGTCTTCCTGGCCGTGTAATCTTGCAAGTCTGATTCTGCTCCCCTCTTTTCTCTTTTGTAACTGTTGGAGATGTTTGCGCACACTTTCTATTTTGTCCCAGACTTAATCTGGTTTTTTCCCCTCATCTCTTTAACAATGCTTCTCACCTCTCTCCCTCAAGGCAATTCTCTTTATTCTTTAAACAAAGAATTTACAAATAAAGAAATGTTGTTCCTCTATATTAATTGATAGTTTATGCAAAAAACAGAAGCATCACCCCAATATTTGTAAAAGTACAAAAATCTTTCAGAAAAAAAATGAACGAGGAAGAAATACTCTCAAAATAACCAATGAGCATGCTGAGCAGCCATAGATTATCAGATGATTGTTTGGAAAGAAACTAAGAAATCATGAAGGGTCTGGAAATACAATAAAAGGCCATGGAGGAGAACATAGTATAACTGTGCATCAAGCAATCAAAACGTTCTTCTGAACCCACTGAGATAATGTAGATGGACAGTAGGAATAACCTTGAGGAACAGAAGGAACAGTTGCAGCCAAGGCAATGGGAAGATAAAATAAATTTGAGTCTGAGCCACAAGTGTTCAGACTTGACCCTCCCTAGTTTTCACCAGGGCTTTTTTTCAGCCGGAACGCGGCGGAACCGCGTTCCGGCACCTTTTTCCGGGCCGGCCGCACCGGGCGCAACATCTGGGGGGGCGCGCTCGCACTCGCAGCTCTCTGCCCCTGCCTGGCTCACAACCGCGGCCATAGGGAGGCTCGGTCGGCGCGCCCCTGGCCCGTTTCCTAGGCGACCCTGCCCGAG
>NW_015430372.1:0-1160 GCF_001527695.2 Protobothrops mucrosquamatus | reverse complement strand
GTTAAAGTATCTTGCTGAATTGGTAAAGATTTTGGTGATCTGAATTACTTAAATGAATAGTTTTTATTAATATGGAGGAGATGGATTGTTTATAATAGAGTTTGTGGAGTTAGAGAAATTAATATTCGTTTACTTATATTTGAATATTAGCCTGGGATTTGGTTTGGGAAGTCCGGGGGGGGTGGGATATAATATTGTGTAATAATATTGTGTAATACTGGTGTTGTTTTTTTTATGATGAAAACAATAAAAAATTTATATTGAAAAAAAAAATTCTTAATAAAAATTATGCTTTTTAAAAAATAAATCAGTGTGGTCACATGGCATCTCATTTTACGTTCATGTTGCTTAGCAATAGAGTTTCTGATCCCAATTACTATTGCTAAGTGAGATGTACTTTTAACCAAATTCATTCTATAAGTAATCTTCACAGTGCAATTTTGGAAAATGCACATGGCTTCTATTATAGGACTTTGATTAGCCATAGATTATCAGTCCGTACTGTAGTGAAATATTCCTGTGAGAATTAGTCTTTTCTTTAAAAAAAATATTTTGGTGGGAGGAAACAAATAGATACACACATCCTCCTTTCAGCACAATATATATAAAGCTCAGATTGATACACTGATCTATCTGACACTTGTTTAAAAGCCTCTGATGCTCATGTCAGGACCATCAATCTACAATGAATTTTTATATTGATTTCTAATGAGATAAAGATTCAAAGAGGATGCCTACAGATCTTTCAGTTTACTAAGAGTGCTAAAACTAAAATTAAAACCAGTACTTAAATATTGTATATGTGCACTCTGGAAACTTCCAATGAAGAAATAAAGATGCTGCATTTTTATATATGTACATTATATGAAGTTGCCAATGTCATCAAAAATGATGCAAGAAATTCAAATAAGAGCATGCTTCTAAGCCAAAATTGTAGACGTGGGAGTAATTTTTTTTTTTTAAAAAAGAAGAGTCATTAACATGAACATAAGATGCCAATACAAGTGTACAGATTTGGATAGATTCCAGTGGTATCTAATCCCATTAAAGCAGAAACTTGCAAACATTGACTATTAACATATGCATCGAATTCTCTTCTTGCTACAGCCAAAAATTAACGCTCTTGCATTTATTTTCTCATGTAAATTCAATTGCTTCTG
>NW_015430371.1:0-1160 GCF_001527695.2 Protobothrops mucrosquamatus | reverse complement strand
GGAGGTCATCTAGTCCACCCCCCTGCTCCAGCAGGAGACCCTCAGAGAACTACATAGTTGGAAGGGACTTTGGAGGTCATCTAGTCCACCCCCCTGCTCCAGCAGGAGACCCTCAGAGAATTACATAGCAGGAAGGGACCTTGGAGGTCATCTAGTCCACCCCCCTGCTCCAGCAGGAGACCCCCAGAGAACTACATAGTTGGAAGGGACTTTGGAGGTCATCTAGTCCACCCCCCTGCTCCAGCAGGAGACCCTCAGAGAATTACATAGCAGGAAGGGACCTTGGAGGTTATCTAGTCCACCCCCCTGCTCCAGCAGGAGACCCCCAGAGAACTACATAGCTGGAAGGGACCCTGGAGGTCATCTAGTCTAGCCTCCTGCTCCAGCAGGAGACCCTCAGAGAACTACATAGCTGGAAGGGACCTTGGAGGTCATCTAGTCCAGTCCCCTGCTCCAGCAGGAGACCCTGACAGAATCACAGAAGAACACAGCTGGAAGGGACCTCGGACGTCGTCTAGTCCAGCCTCCTGCTCAAGCAGGAGAACCTTTCAAAATCACAGAATAACAGAGCTGGAAGGCACCTCGAAGGTCATCTAGTCCAACCCCCTGCTCAAGCAGGAGAACCTTCCAAAATCACAGAAGAACAGAGCTGAAAGGGACCCCGGAGGTCATCTAGTCCAACCCCCTGCTCAAGCAGGAGAACCTTTCAAAATCACAGAATAACAGAGCTGGAAGGCACCTCGAAGGTCATCTAGTCCAACCCCCTGCTCAAGCAGGAGAACCTTCCAAAATCACAGAATAACAGAGCTGGAAGGGACCCCGGAGGTCATCTAGTCCAACCCCCTGCTCAAGCAGGAGAACCTTTCAAAATCACAGAAGAACAGAGCTGGAAGGCACCTCGAAGGTCATCTAGTCCAGCCCCCTGCTCAAGCAGGAGAACCTTCCAAAATCACAGAATAAAAGAGCTGGAAGGGACCGCGGAGGTCATCTAGTCCAGCCCCCTGCTCAAGCAGGAGAACCTTCCAAAATCACAGAATAACAGAGCTGGAAGGGACCCCGGAGGTCATCTAGTCCAGCCCCCTGCTCGAGCAGGAGAACCTTCCAAAATCACAGAATAACAGAGCTGAAAGGGGGCTCGAAGGTCATCTAGACCAACCCCC
>NW_015430370.1:0-1161 GCF_001527695.2 Protobothrops mucrosquamatus | reverse complement strand
TGTCTTGTGACTTCTGTTTGACTTTCCTGCCCGTCTCCTAGGCTCGAGAAGTCAGAACTCTGTTGATCGCTATACCTGGTTGACCTACCACCTATGGAGTTTTCCAACCCCTCTGAACTCATCTCCGTGTTTCCTGACGGAGTGTGGTTTTCCTGGCTCCGTCCTATAGTGTTAGGGTCTAGGGATGCCTCCCTGTTAGTCCTTATGCGTGGGGACATCCTTCTATGAGCCATTTCAGCAAAGGACGTGTTCCCCCTCTGTTTTGCCTGCTCTCTTGCATGTTGTGAGTTGTGAGTATGCTCCCAGTTATTCTCCGTGTCTGGAGTATTGTTTGTGAGGTGTGGACAGTTAGTATACCTCCGGTGGGACTCCCAGGCTGGAGTGTGTGTGTGGGTGTCTGTGTGCCCCCGTCCCCATGAATTGCTACCTGAATCTCCTGTGGAACTTGGGTGTTGAGTGCCCGTGTCGTTCCCCACAACCGTTGTTGACAGCAGATTCTGATTCCCAGAATGCATTCCCCATTCCTCCTCCCCCCCTAGAGGAGACTGAGGAGGAACCCCAGGCGAGTCCCACCTCACACGTAGTTGATCAATGTGGCGGCGAAGAACGCGGCCGTCTTCCAGTGACACCTCGTAGGACAGAGGCCCCGAGACCTTGCAGACCACAGCCAGGACCCAGAGGTGTCCAGGCCCATAGTTCCTGGCCCAGACAGGATCCCCTTCACGCAGGACCCATGGTGGGTGTGGCTGAGACACCTGTGAAGCTACACGCTCTGGATGCAGCCTGTCCAATTTAGTCACGAGCCGACGACCCCAACGGAGTTCGGCCGGGCACTTACCCGTGGCAGTGCATGGAGTAGTACGATGGGCTAGAAGAAAGTCAGCCAACCTGTGATGCCAATTGCCATAAGTCAGCTTCTTGAGGGCGTCCTTGGCGACGCGGACCATCCGTTCAGCCAGACTGTTGGTGGAAGGATGGAAAGGAGCCGAAGCAGCGTGGCGGATCATGTTGGCCTGTAGAAATCCCTGAAACTCAGTAGAAGTAAATTGAGGACCGTTATCTGACACCAGAACATCTGGCAGCCCGTGTGCAGCAAAAATGTTTCTCAACACTTGAATAGTCTTGGCAGCTGTGGTAGAAGACACAGGCACAACCTCCAGC
>NW_015430369.1:0-1161 GCF_001527695.2 Protobothrops mucrosquamatus | reverse complement strand
CGGTTTGTATATTGCATGAACATGGCTTGTGAGAAACTGGAAAAGCATCCAAGATAACATAGATCAGGAGTAAAGTAGCCATACAGGAGGCTGCCCTTCAGGTAAGCAGCCTCCAATTTTATACCCAGAAAATCCATATTCGCAGAAGCTGGATTGCAATGCCATTAACTACTGCAACTGTTTAGGTTATAATTGTGGAGGTAACATGGGGGGGGGGGGGGAATTGTGTCGCTTCCATGTTTACACAACACAGGTCTTGCATAACTCAGAGACCGGGGTTTTTTCCCACTCTTTTTCAAAAAAAGATTTTGTAGCAGAGAGAGAAAAAGCATTTAGCTGCAACCAGTCATTGCCAAAGGAAGATAAATCCTCATTTTGTGGGTAATGGAGGATTCTGAAAACTTTTTTCTGCTTGCTGGAATTCAAATAATTGCCATCTCTTTTTAAAGTATTAGGATGATGATGCTTGATAGGGCATTTTTATCCATCTCCCTCCCTCCTTCCTTCCTCCTTCCCCTTTTCCTCCTCCTTCTCCCCAATAGGTCAGTTAGCAGTCAATTGATAATGTATCTTAGTATTTCTCCTTCTCCTCCTTCTCCCCTCCTTCCTTCCTCCTTTTCTTCTTCCCTTCCTTCCTTCCTTCCTTCCTTTTTCTTTTCCTTCTCCCCAATAGGTCAATTAGCAGTCAATTGATATGTATCTTAGTATTTCTCCTTCTCCCTTCCCTTCCTTCCTTCCTCCTTTTCTTCTTCCCTTCCTTCTTTCCTTCCTTCCTTCCCCTTTTCCTTCTCCCCAATAGTCAATTGATATGTATCTTAATATTTCTCCTTCTCCCTTCCCTTCCCTTCCTTCCTTCCGGAGCGATGGGACCTGTAGTCCCAACAAGGAAGAGCAAAACCGCCCCGCCCGTCCGAATCCGCTGGCTCTGCCCACGTGTCCTTAACCAGGAAGGGGGCGGTCTCCAGAGGCACGCCCCCTTCCCCCGCCGCCCGGGATTGGGCGAGCCCGGGTGGGCGGAGCTCCCCGCCGGCTGAGCGGGGAGGGGGCGGCGGGGCTCCGGGTCATTCATCGCCCGGCGGGCTCCGGCCATGCGGAAGGGGGCGCGCAGGAGCCGGGCGGCCGGCGAGGAGGGGCGCGGGGCGGCGGCGGCGGACCCTGGGG
>NW_015430368.1:0-1161 GCF_001527695.2 Protobothrops mucrosquamatus | reverse complement strand
AACTATTAATCCCTCTTTGCCAAGCTTCTAAATTAGAGTCTTTTTTTAAAATCGGTATCATCTGAAACAGAAAAAGAAATTTTGGAAGAACATTCATTTTAACCACAGAAATTCTCCCCATTAATGACAACTGTAACTTTTTCCACATTTCTAAATCCTTTTGAGTTTTTGTCCACAACTTTTCATAATTATTTTTATATAGTTTAACATTAGAGGCAGCAAGATAAATACCCAAATATTTCACCTTCTTCGCAATTTCAAAACCAGTTAAATTAGTTAAAATCTCTTTATCCTTCATAACCATGTTTTTAGACAATATTTTGGTCTTATTGACATTTACTCTAAATCCTGAAACTCTTCCATACTCATTCAATAACTGTATCAAATTTCTTGTTGAGTCAATCGGTTGAGATAATGTAAAAACCAAGTCATCGGCAAAAGCTCTAAGTTTATAGTCGCTTTTACCCAAAGTTATTCCTCTTATAGTTGATGTTTCACGAACCTTAATTAATAAAATCTCCAAAGTCAAAATAAACAACAAAGGTGATAAAGGGCATCCTTGTCTCGTGCCTTTTTCAATTTTGATTGCATCTGTCAGACCTCCATTCACAATGACTTGTGCTGATTGAGATTGATAAATAGCCTTCAACGCAGACAAAAATCTATCCCCAAAATTCATTTTATCAACCACACCAAACAAAAATCGCCAGTCCAATTTATCAAAGGCCTTTTCAGCATCCAGAAAAATAAGAGCCGCCGGAATTTGATTATTTTTGTCCAAATATTCCAACAAATTTACTATTTGTCTAACATTGTTCTTCATATATCTACCACTTATAAATCCAGATTGATCCATATGTATAATCTTTTGTAATACGTGCATCAATCTATTAGCCAAAATTTTTGCAAAAATCTTATAATCCGTATTCAGTAAGGATATTGGTCTATTATTTTTAGGCTGCGACAAATCTTGATCCTCCTTTGGTATAAGTGAGATATAAGCAGACCTCCAAGATGGTGGTATCTCCTCTCCTAATAAAATATCATTAAAAAGACTCTTCAAAGGCTCTAGCATTTCCTCCGACAAAGTTCTGTAATAAATTGCCGTCAATCCATCAGTACCAGGGGCCTTACCAACCTTCAGTTGCTTAATTGCCTCTA
>NW_015430367.1:0-1161 GCF_001527695.2 Protobothrops mucrosquamatus | reverse complement strand
TAATCGGAAACACAGCTGGTAATATTTGGTTTTAATTCGGCTTTTATCGGGGTTTATTTTTTGGATTTCTGTATTTTTGTATTTTGTATTTTTTGTATTTTGTGTATACTATTTGTTTTTAATATGCTGTGAACCGCCCTGAGTCCTATGGGAGAAGGGCGGTATACAAATTAAATTATCTATCTATCTATCTATCTATGTATCACAGGAGCGAACACGGCCGCGGCCTGTTTTCGAACCGGCCGCAGCCCGGGGATTGGGGACCCTCCGTGCACCAAGCAGTCGAAACATAAAACACTAAAAACGAAACAGCCCCCCCTCAAAAAAAACCCTCCAAAATCAAGAAATCCACGCTAGAAGTTCAGAGGAAGAAGCGTCGTATCGCAGGCGCAAACACGGCCAGTGTGGCCAGCTCCTTTTGTCCGCCTCCAGTGTATCTTTGGTGAAATACGGATTTCGCACGAGCTCGTCCACCCTCTGAATCAGCTCGTCGGCCTGAGCCCGTCGTTCCCGCTTTTCCGCCTTGTCATTAAAATCCAGGCACCGGTTCCCGCGACTCTTCATGTGCTCCCTCAGAGGCGCCGACGTATCGTCGGCCTCGGAACACACAGATTCCTCCTTCCGGGGCGAACAGGAGGATCGTGTAAGTTTCGGCGTTGAGGCTGAAGATGCTTTTGATCTCCTCCTGGCTGAAATGGCCGAGGCCGATGACTTGTACGACGGCGTGGGGACCCCGGGCGCACACCCTCACGTGCCGTTTCATCTCCGCGCAGGTGGCGCACGCTCTGTGCGTTTCGTATCGAAAAAGCCCGGCGTGTCGATCATGGCCACGGTCCTCCCATCGGGCAGGGTTCCCGTCACCATATTACATTTGGCGGTTGACGGGATTGGACGCCATCCGGGACGCAAATGTTTCTTTCCCTAAAATGGTGCTCCCGGTGGCCCGTTTTGCCGACCGTGACGATCCTCAGGCCTGGAGGGAGAAGGCGAGAGGGGAAAAACTGGTCAAGCGGCCTCGTGTCACTCGCAGGGGAGAGAAGACGGCGCCTCCCACCGTTCTCCTAACAGAATCACAGAGTTGGAAGGGACCTCGGAGGTCATCTAGTCCAACCCCCTGCTCAAGCAGGAAAGCCTAACTGAATCACAGAGTCACGAGAACCG
>NW_015430366.1:0-1161 GCF_001527695.2 Protobothrops mucrosquamatus | reverse complement strand
CTATACGCCACCTCTCAACCAACTGACAATATAAAAACCAGGACTGGAGAATATTATCTTGTTTCAAGTCATCCAATAATTTAAATTGCCAGTCCTGTCCCCTTGAAATAAGTAAATCCTTATAAACAATCCCCTCCAATTTAACTCCCCTTGTAATTCCTTGTATTGCATGTTCCGGAATAGCCCAAATTGGGATTTTGAAACTTAATTTATAATGATACTTCTTCCAAACTCTCAAAAGTGCAATTCTTACAATATGAGACTTAAAAACTTGATCAACCTTCTTATCAAAAAATAGATAGGCATGCCATCCATAAAATAAATCCCAACCTTCAAGAATCAATATATCTCTATTAGTTAAATTAATCCAATCACTAATCCAAGTTAAAACCACCGCCTCATAATATAATTTTAAATTTGAGGCTTTGAGTCCCCCTCTTTCACGTGCATCTTGCATAATTTTAAATTTAACCCTCGGCTTTTTACCCTGCCAGATAAATCTATTGATACCTCTTTGCCATTCATCCAAATTTGAATCCTTTTTTAAAATAGGTATCATTTGAAACAAAAAAAGAAATTTAAGAAGAATGTTCATTTTAACAGCTGAGATTCTCCCTAGCAAAGATAACTGTAACTTTTTCCATTCCTCTAAATCCTTTAGAGTTTTTATCCATAACTTATCATAATTATTTTTATACAATTTAACATTAGAGGCTGTAATATAAACACCCAAATATTTCACCTTTTTCACTATTTCAAAACCAGTTAAATTAGTTAAAGTCTCTTTATCTTTCGTAGACATATTTTTAGATAGTATTTTAGTCTTATTATTGTTTACTTTAAATCCAGAAACTTTCCCATACTGAGTCAAAATCTGGGTCAAATTTCTTACTGAGTCAATCGGTTGAGATAAAGTGAAAACCAAATCATCAGCAAAAGCTCTCAACTTATAATCATTCTTATCCAAGGTTATTCCTTTTATAACCGATGATTCACGAATCTTAATTAGTAAAATCTCCAAAGTCAAAACAAATAATAGAGGTGATAATGGGCATCCTTGCCTCGTACCTTTCTCAATTTTAAATAAATCTGTCAATCCTCCATTTACTACTACTTGTGCTGATTGTAGATGGTAAATAGCCTTAAGAGCTGATAGGAATC
>NW_015430365.1:0-1161 GCF_001527695.2 Protobothrops mucrosquamatus | reverse complement strand
AAATTCAGACGCTTGGCAACTGACTCTTTATTTATGACGGCATCCGAATGTAAATCGCATGATTTGCTGCAACGGTCATAAGTGTGAAAAATGGTCGTAAGTCGCTTGTTTTCAGGGCTGGGGTCCCTTTGAAATGGCTGTTTCCTTTTATCATATTGGGGGGGGGGAAATCTCACCAGAAGCCAGAATGAGCTATCCAGTCTTCGCGCTCTTTGATTCCTACGCAAGGACCCAGCTAGACAAACATAACCGGAAAATTCAGTTTCTTCAGAAACAGCCCTGCAGCTTTCAAGCAGGAACCCACAGCTCGGTTCTCTCAGCTCGCGAGAAGGAAATTACAGGTAGTCCTCCTTTAGTGACCGCAGTTGGAACCAGCAACTTGGCCGTTAAGCGAAGCAGCTGCTAAATGAAACTGCCCCTGCGCTAATGATCTTCCTTCGCCTTTATAGAGGGGCTTGTCAATCTCAGCTCTTGTGGACTCTTAACTCCCAGAATTCCCCAGCCAGCCTCAATCTCAACAACTTGAACAGGTGGCTGGGGGATTCTGGGAGTTGAAGTCCACAGCTCCTTCCAGTGGCTGAGATTGATGAACGCCCTTCCACAGATCTTCTTCATCACCACTGTAACTGAGATCCGTTGCTAAACGAGGCCGTCACTTAACAAGGACAACCACCTCCACAGTCTGGCTTTAATGCAAGCAGCCCGTTTTCTTTTTAGCAACCATTTCAAATATTTAGCCTAAAATGCAGTTTTCGGGCTGAGTTAGCCTTGGTATCTCTCTCCAAAAAGAGAAGCAGACCAGCCTATCTGCAAAAGCCCTCCAGAGTCGGCCTCGGAGGCTCACGGGCAGCCCAGCTGCCAATTCTAAGTGCTGGGCATCCGAGGAGATGCTGCCAGGGTGGTGGAGAAGGAGCCCAGGAGAACGAGGCAGGCGTGAAGGACAAAACATCCTATCAGGAGAGCTTTTTTTGGGAAAGGAATGCGCCAGTGGGGGAGGTTCATGGGCAGCTGGTAGCTGTCCTGGACATAAATAAAATAGCAGGTCAAGTTGAAAGGAACTTTGGAGCTGTCTGGAGAACGGTCAGAAGCCAGGTGATCTCTCTGTAAATGAGTCTGTTGGACTTTGGATAGAAGGGATGGATGGATGGATGGATGGATGGA
>NW_015430364.1:0-1161 GCF_001527695.2 Protobothrops mucrosquamatus | reverse complement strand
CTAGCATATAAAATTAAGGGTATTGTATGAGAATTTGCAGTGTTATGTCTCCTTTTTTGGTATTACCATAAAACCACAGGTACTGCAAATTATAAAGAATCAACCTAAATATTCTAAATGTTATCATTTGAAAATCATAAGAATAAAAATACTTGCATGTTGTCCCGCATACAGGTTTTTCCTTCCCTTCCAACAGATCCCACAAATGAATGGATGCCTGTTCATATTGTTCATTCAACCTTCAACAAAGAAATTAACAGAAACGGAATGTTACCTCAAAAGTTTCATGTTGCAAAAAAAGTAATTAGATTACAATTACGATTCTGAATTATTTTGGCTTTATACTCAATCATATACCTTATGTTCATATCACGTTCGGGTTCAACCAGCTTGTAAAACTCGTCAAGTGTGGATAGTTCTGCTTCTGTTAATATAGATACCCCATTTGTTCCTTGTTTTAGGTCACTGCGCACTTCATCATCACCCAATTTGTCCAAAATATACTGCAATTCAAGTACTGTCTTTAAATGTTTTTGTTCAGCTTCTTCTCTCATTAGTTGTTCCCGTCGGGCTGTCTTCTTTATTGTTTTTTGAATCTGGTGAAAAATATGTTTGCTTAACAAGTGTTTGAAGCAGTAAACAAATTTAACAGATTCTACATATTAAACATTCTAAGCATCTTAACAGGAAAAATCCAATACTTAATTATTTCAAATATTTTCAGTGTTGAAAATGAATAGCTAAAAGCTTCATAAGATTTTCCTGCTCCCTGAGTAGTTTTGGATAGAATTAGATTATTGTGTGTGTTTATTTCCTGGATCAGCTCTGGGAAGTCCTGGGGGGGGAGGGGGGAAAGGGAATAGATAGGTATATAAATTTATGTATTGTAGATTTATATGTGTTTTTATAAGGAGATGTCCGGTGGGTACCCCAACTGCACCAGACGGGATGATTGAAAGAGGAAGGGAGGTAGGAGAGAGGGAGGAAGGAGGAGAGGTTGTAGGATTGGGAGGAGGAAGGTGTGGTAAGTGAAGAGGGGGGTGCAGGGGGGGACACCGGGCACTTCCGTGAATGTATTGAATAGTGTTAATTTCTTGGTTGATATTGTAATTAAAGGCATCATATTTATGTTATTGTTTTCAATTGAAAAATCAATAAAAA
>NW_015430363.1:0-1161 GCF_001527695.2 Protobothrops mucrosquamatus | reverse complement strand
GGGAACCTGAATATATGTCTCTTTTTCAAATTTCAGCTCTATCTCAAAACGTTTCTAGCTGAATGGAATTTTGAAGAACAATTGAAAGATTCGCCTTGGGCTACCTCATAAGGGAAAGCTCACATCCGGAAAACAAATGGTTTCTCAGCTTCCCCAACCTTGGGGAACCTGAATATGTGTTTCTTTTTCAAATTTGAGTCATTTCTTAAAAATTGTCTATTCTGGCTGAATGAGAGTTTTACCAACAATTGAAAGATTCGCCTTGGGCTAACTCCTCTGGGAAAGCTCAGGTACGGAACACAAGTGGTTTTTCAGCTTCCACAAGCTTGGGGAACCTGATTATATGTCTCTTTTTCAAATTTCAGCTCTGTCTCAATACGTTTCTAGCTGAATGGAATTTTTAAGAACAATTGAATTATACGCCTTGGGTTACCTCCTCAGGGAAAGCTCACATCCGGAAAACAAATGGTTTTTCAGTTTCCCCAACCTTGGGGAACCTGAATATATGTTTCTTTTTCAAATTTGAGTTATGTCTCAAAAATTATCTATTCTGGCTGAATGAGAGTTTTACCAACAATTGAAAGTTTCGCCTTGGGCTAACTCCTCAGGGAAAGCTCACATCCAGAAAAGAAATGGTTTTTCAGCTTCCCCAACCTTGGGGAACCTGAATATGTGTTTCTTTTAAAAATTTGAGATATGTCTGAAAAATTGTCTATTCTAGCTGAATGAGAGTTTTACCAACAATTGAAAGATTCGCCTTGGGCTAACTCCTCAGGGAAAGCTCAAATCCAGAAAACAAATGGTTTTTCAGCTTCCCCAACCTTGGGGAACCTGAATATGTGTCTCTTTTTAAAATTTCAGCTCTGTCTCAAAACGTTTCTAGCTGAATGGAATTTCTAAGAACAATTAAAAGATACACCTTGGGCTACCGCCTAAGGTAAAGCTCAGAAATGGAAAACTGATTTTTCAGCTTCCCCAACGTTGGGGAACCTGAATATAAGTTTCCTTTTCAAATTTCAGCTCTATCTCAAAACGTTTCTAGCTGAATGGAATTTTTAAGAACAATTGAAAGATTCGCCTTGGGCTACCTCCTCAGGGAAAGCTCACATCCGGAAAACAAGTGGTTTTTCAGCTTCCACAACCTCGGGGAACCTGAATATG
>NW_015430362.1:0-1161 GCF_001527695.2 Protobothrops mucrosquamatus | reverse complement strand
TTGGGGCTATTAAGAAAAACTGGGCATGCTTTTCTGTTTCTTTAAGATTCTTTGAGAAACTATATTTTTCTGCCCTTTTAATATTTCCTTCTCTGCGGGGGTTACCTTCCCACTGTATATTCCTCCAAAACTTGAATAAACAATGCATTACAAACTCTAGCTGACTTGATTATGTGGGCTGAAGACAGATACGCAGATTTGCTCCTTATTGTGTTAGGAGATTTCAACAGTGCTTAACTTAAGCCATGACCTACCAAGATACTTTCAGCATGTCAATTGTCTTACTAGAGGCAAGAATACTTAGTCTAAAATTTAGGACTTGGGGAGAATCAAGAAAGAAATCACCTCCAGGAAATCTCAGCGAGTTTGGTGTCCTTCTCTTTCCGGGCTTCCCAGAAATGAGCACCTGTCCTGCCACAGTGGCCAAAAACGTTTGCCCGTTTCAGGTGTGGTTCGGTATATAAATAACAACAGAATCCAGCTATTTTGCCTTGATAAGCTTTTAACGCGTTAATTCAGCTGCAGCCAAGAAGACTTCACACACAGATCTGTAGGACACAGATAAACCTCCAAGTGACCTCAATGACTCTCTAAAAGAATTCAAGTGACCAGCTGTCTGCAAGGAATATAAATACTTCCATACCATCTGTCTGAGTTGGACAGTGATGAATCACAGCTGGGAGATATCCAGGATGCACGAAAAGGCTGGCAAGAAAAGAGAGTAGGACAGAGGAATGCAACGGTGTGGCTCCAAAGGCAAAGGAGAAGGCATTATGAAGCCAGGTTTTGGCTGAATGATAAAAGGGAAGGTGTGGGAGGTGCTGGTTGCCAAAGACAACTGTTCGTGTTGAGGATCGAGCTTCTGTGAATTGTGTTTGTTTGCCTTGGACATTGACTCAGGTCTGTGAATAATAAAAGGGAATTGGTTTTTTCCTGCGGTTCCAGCCTGCTTGTTGGAAGAGGGGTTTCTCCTTGTGAGCATAACAAGGACTCACGTAGGCTGGGACAGAACACCATGATCGAAATGGATGAAGGACCTCATGGCATGTGTAAACTAGACCTGGATGTGACCTGAGAGGAATGTTCCTTTCTTAGAAATATGCCCACTTGGGCATCATTTGGTGTCATTACAAGTTGGGGGTGAGGAGCTATTACCATCCA
>NW_015430361.1:0-1161 GCF_001527695.2 Protobothrops mucrosquamatus | reverse complement strand
TTCAAGGGAATAAAACAGACTCTGGAAACGTTCAAGACCAAACCTTGAAAACTCCAAATAGATTTTTTTGTCTTGTAATCTGGGAAGAAGTTTAAAACGTTGTATTGTCAAAAAAAAAAAATTAGACATCACTAAATTTTAAGGTGGTTCATAGATACCACTTAAAGAACTTTAGTTCAATCCTCTGGGTAGGATTTGGCTTAACTTTCTATCTCCAGATTCAAAGAACCATAATTAATGGTTGAAAATTGAAACTGACAAAGTTTCCCTTCCAATTTTTCTTCAGTTTTGTTCCCCTGGGGGGAAAGAAAAAAGAAGCTTCAGGTTTTTCTGTTTCATTCTCAAGGAGCTTCAGAATTTCTGTTTGAGATTCATGAATGGGATTTAGGGTTTTTTTTTGGGGGGGGGTTGAACTCATGGGTTGGAGGGGGCTGCTACCAGGGCTTGTCTGTGTTTGTGGGACAATTTGGCACCTCCCTAGCCACCTCCAATTCTTACAATGGAAATAATATATGTAAAAGGGAGAAATTCCTTCATGCCTTCTCCTCTTATAAGCTTGGCAACGTTAGGAAGGTAGAGAGAAAACTGTACAGGATATTCAAAGAGATTCTTTATCTACTCTGTTACTCTGTTAAGAATATCGTAGTCGATGAGAATTTGATCCATATTTGCTTCTGAGGAAGGGAAGGAAAGGAAAGGAAAGGAAAGGAAGGGAAAGAGACACAAAAAGAAGAAGAGAAGGAGGGAGGGAGGAAGGAAGGGAAGGAGGAAGGAAGGAAGGAGAGACAGAAGAACAGGGAGGAACAGAACAGAGCTGGAAGGGATCTTGGAGGTCTTCTAGTCCAACCCCTTGCTCAATCAGGAGACTCTACACCATTTCAGATTGTTCAATCTCTTCTTAAAAAGGAAGGAAAGGAGGTAGGTAGAAAGGAAGGAAGGAAGGAAGGAAGGAAGGAAGGAAGGAAGGAAGGAAAGAAGGAAGGAAGGAAGGAAGGAAGGAAGGAAGGAAGGAAGGAAGGAAGGACTACCCATAGTAAAGAACCCCAAGGAGGTCTTCTACAGCCTCCAAAGGCAGAGATCAATCTTAACTGAGTCTTAGAATGTTCTCCTTGATGGGGAAAAAGCATTGTGACTATATGCAACCAAATGTTTAAAAGACCA
>NW_015430360.1:0-1161 GCF_001527695.2 Protobothrops mucrosquamatus | reverse complement strand
GTATCAATCCATCGCCATTTTAATTTCACTTTTCCTCATTCCAACACACGTACGGGGAGAAACTTATTATCCAAGTTAAAGTAAAGTCCAAAATAAAAAGCAAGCTTCCAAAGTTGGTTCGTCTGCTTACAAGTAAAACTCACAATTAACTTCAAGTTGCAGCAGTGGCGGCGGCTTCTAGCTTCGCCGAAGCGAAGGCATCCTGGATCGCGGAGAATCCTCGGGGCTCCGGAGGAGTTCTCACCTACATCGTCCATATAGGACAACTCGGGAACTCAACTCCTACCCCGGGCAGCTCACCTATCCCCTTATACCCAGGGGAAAGGTATCAAGCCGTTTGACAGCTGGTGCTGGCTGTCAAACCGGCTTTTACGCGAAACAGGCGGGAGGCAGCAAACAGCTGCGACCGACGAAGTCGCCTGCCACCGGAAGTCCCCCTAATGAATACATTAACATCTAAGAATATACTCCTTTGCATAATTGGTTCAACTGTTCCCACAAAAATAAACTCATGATTTAGATCAGGGGTCTTCAAACTTGGCCCTTTTATGACTTGTAGACTTCAACTTCCAGAATTCCTCAGCCAGCATGCCTGGCTGAGGAATTCTGGGAGCTGAAGTCCACAAGTCATAAAAGGGCCAAGTCTGAAGACCCCTGATTTAGATTATTAAATGTGGCCTGTATGGAGGTACCTTTGAACTTGGCCTGAAAGCTGCCATTTCCATAAGGCACTGAAGCTGTAAAGCGGTGCCGAGTCTTGCTGCAATAACTTCACCTGTTGCCAGTTGTGGAGCCAGATTCAAGATTTAAGGTTCTAAACAACTTGTGTTTAGGTTATTCTGACAGACTGGTTTTGCCATTAAAGACCCATTGGACTGCTAAGGTTTTGTGGGTTCACTGAGTTTGAAGTAGTATCATTCTGCAGTTATTGTTTGATTTTAAACATTGTTATTGTAAGCTATTTTTAAATGGCAATTTAAATGGAGAGGATTTATATGACTGTACAAATGCATGAACAAGTAATATTGATATCCGTATCTCCATCAGTCTGTAATTCTTTTCTTTTAGATATATATTTACATAAATACAGATTTTTCATGCATTTTTGTTTAAAACACTTCTTTTGTATGTATATTATCCCCAAATAAATATTTTGTGCTC
>NW_015430359.1:0-1161 GCF_001527695.2 Protobothrops mucrosquamatus | reverse complement strand
CTTGTCAGAAATAACCATTTCAAATAAATATAACTTCAAATTTGAGTTTATAATGGAACACTGACTATTAGCTTTGGCACTGAAAATATCATTCTAATTTTGATTTTTTTTAAAAAAATGTAGATTCTGAAGCTGAGAATATAGCTGAAGCATATAAGGTTCCATGGGACAGAAGTAGTTCTGTGGTAAAGCTTATTGGTTCATATTGCAGTGTTTGCTTTTTCTTTTTTTACCCAGTAAAACAAACTGATGCCCTGTAGAGCCTCTGGCTTTGCTTTTGCTTTTCTTCCTCCGAGCACAGGTCCCATCATCACCCTCCATGGAGAAAATCTAAAGAACCTCACTCTACCAATTCAAGTGCAAATATTATCCATTCCTGGAGCATGGATAGGCATAGAACCAGCTCTGTAGGCCTGCTGCAGAACTAAAACCAAAAAGATGTGTCAAATGCATTCATTAACAATAACCTTTGTGAAAGAGTTTGGAAACCAATACCTTAATAGCAATAGCACTTAGAGTTACATACCACTATACAGTGTTTTACAGCCCTCTCCGAACGGTTTACAGTGTCAGCCTATTGCCCCCAACAATCTGGGTCCTCATTTTGCTGACTTCAGAAGGATGGAAGGCTGAGTCAACCTTGAGCCAGTCAGGATCGAATTCCTGGCTGTGGGTAGAGTTTGCCTGCAATACTGCATTCTAACCACTGCGCCACTACAGCTAATGAAAAGGTGATTCAGTTGATTAAACTTTATTTTAAAAAAATATAGGATAGTATGCCATAGATCTATTCTTCTCCTAAGAATGTTTCTGAACTCCCATTTAACAAGCAGCTTATCTCAGTCAAATTCATTCAAAATAAGTGTAAGAACAAGATGAAGGGGATTAACTTGCATTACAGCAGAAATGAATATCTTTTTAGCTCAAAAAAGATGCTGATTGGAGGCTTGATGAGAAACAGTTAATAATAATAATAATAATAATAATAATAATAATAATAATAATAATAATAATAATAATAATAATAATAATAATAATAATTTAATTTATATACCGCCCTTCTCCCGCAGGACTCAGGGCGGTGCACAGCATATTAAAACAAGTACAAATACAAAATACAAAAAATATAGACCCCTATAAAACCAAATTAAAAACCAAATA
>NW_015430358.1:0-1161 GCF_001527695.2 Protobothrops mucrosquamatus | reverse complement strand
GAGGCCGTTGAAGAGGAAAGCGGCCCCCGAGAAAGACTCAAGATTTGCTGAAGTGTTACTTTCAGATCATAAGATGTGTTTATTATTCTTTTAATCCATGAATAAATTTGCATTTGGCTCCTGCAACTTCAGAATTTCGTCTTCGGAGAAAAGTCGAAAACAAACATGCAAATCTTCTTCCAAGATAAATAAAAGTCAGTACCAGGAAGTTTTTTTAAAAGTAGAAAAATCCTCCACAGCTGAAGGTTGGAGAGCTTCGTCCTCTTCCCACAAGCTCCCAAGCCGGAGGTGACTTTGGGCTGCCTCCTCCGCTGCTGCTGCTCCTCCTCCTCCTCCTGGAGCAGGAGTCCTGGGAGAGGAGCACACCTGGCCCCCTCCACTCCCCCCCCCAGGCCTAACCTCCTCCCTGCAGCTCGGCTTTCCAGCTGATCGCGGCAGCGTCTCTCCTGGGCAGGCAGCCCCCTTGGCACTCTGGCAGAGCAGCGTCTCCGCCCTCGGGGAGCCTGGCGCCCACACGGTCCCACAGCCGCCATCCTGCCGCCTCCTCCTTCGAAGCAGTCAGCTGATGGAGCAGTAGCGCAGCCCTCCTCCTCCTCTGGGCCAAGCCAGAACTTCTGCAGGCGCTGCTCCGCTCTCTCTTTCTCTCTCTCGCGTGACTCACCCACCGCTCAGTCGCCCGCCCGCCGGTAGTCAGGCGCTATTGTGATTTTTACAGAACCGACATTCTTCCCTTCGGACGCAACTGCTGCACACATGACGCTCCGCACCAGACCCCGGGCAGGGGCCTCAGCGCGCCTGCAGAGCCACGTAGGGCACCCACTGGTCGTTGCACCGGCTCTCCTGGCAGAATCTGGCCACCTCCGCCAAGCCCTGGCTGCCCCAGGCGTCCGTGTGCGGGCTCTGCGGGGAGGGAGACAGCGGCGCCCGTGAGTTCCAGGCCGGCCTCCGCGCCCGCCCGGTGCCCCCCCCCCCGCAGGCGCCCCCGCCGCCCGGCTCACCGTCACCAGCAGGCAGTGCAGGTCCCGCGGCTCCACGCCGCCGCCCGGGGGCCCCTCGCCCAGCACGGCCGCCAGGCGCTCCAGGCCGGAGGCGCGCAGGATGTGGATGTCGTTGGCGCAGCAGAAGGCCTGGATGAGCGTGAAGTGGATCTGCAGCGCGATG
>NW_015430357.1:0-1161 GCF_001527695.2 Protobothrops mucrosquamatus | reverse complement strand
GCAGGCAGGACTGGCCTAGGGACATTTTAAATTGGTTTCTAATTAATTTTAAAATAAGAATAGGCCTATTGAATATATCTTTTAATTGATTTTAAATTTTGTAGATTTGTATCGATTGTTCTGTTTTTAATTGGCTGTAAGCCGCCCTGAGTCCACTAGGAGAAGGGCGGGATATAAATGCAATAAACTTGAACTTGAAACTTGAAAGTGACAATAAAGTTGTTGTTGTATACTTTGCTTACTGAATATAGTGTCAGAGGTCCTTAGAATGTATCAAGAAATATTTTAAACCAGGTGAGGCAAAAAAGAGCAAGGTTACTCTAATTGTTTTCTGCAATTTAAGCCTAACAGTTGGATAAATTATCTATTTGTTAGGCTTTTCAAATTAAGTTGCACTGGTTGCAAAACAACCAATGTAACCTTATTCTTTTTTGCCTCATCTGGATCAGCTCTTACACTCTGGGAGAGCATCTAATATTCATTTATTTATTATAGTTATAACTGACTTTCCATTAAAACTGCCAAGATGTTGTACAAAATGTTTAAAATATATCTGATCTCATACCGATCAATCAATAAAATGAAAAGATTTATTTGAACTACTAAGACTATTTATGCAAGGTCTGAAAAGACCGCATGAATCAATACTCTTAATCTGAGACAGTGACTTTAATTCATTAGAATATAATCTTAAAAGTTGCATTTTTCTGTCTTCCCCACATTAACTTGGCCCATTAACTTCAATGGGCACAAAACAATTGTGAGAGTAACGAGATGAGGTTGAGAAAATAATATATGGGAGTATCAAAAATTCTGGGCCTTTGACAGATTGGAAAAGCCTATGCATTCAAGCCAAAATTAAAATATTTTTATTTGAGCCATGACAACTTTTTTTTTAAAAAAAATGTTTCATGGCATGAGGCAATAGCTTTTGGATATTGGGGCTAAATATGCTTACCAGCATTAAAACAGTGTTTTAGTTTTTAAGAAGCTATCAGAAAATATTGATCATGCCAAAAGAAACACCTTTTTTTTCACTTGTTCGTAATCTAGCAGCATTGACTACTATTTGGTCTACTCCATTTTCAGGGGTCTGAAGCTCAATCCCAGGAGTGAAAAAAAAAACTATTTTAACCTACAATAAGCAAGGCTGATCAAGGA
>NW_015430356.1:0-1161 GCF_001527695.2 Protobothrops mucrosquamatus | reverse complement strand
CACTTGAGAACACATCCCTGATTGTATAGTCCTTATATTTATATGACATAAAAGATCCATATAGGCTTCTTCAATATCATATTCTCATTTTGTAAGACTCTATTCTAAATCAGAAGCAGCGTGTGGTATTTGTAATGTCAGGTTCTGCAAATTAAACATTCCTTTTGGAGTGGTACTACATGTTTTCTAACAGGAACAGGTTACAAAGTTAAATGACTGTGATAATCGCCATTTTCTTATTATGAGTGAGAAAAGAAAATGAGTAAGTTTTTTGTTAACATTTCTAGCATCGATGGCATAAAAATGAAGGAGTTTAGGTTACAAAGTGTGTTTGAAGTGAAATGGAAAGAACTTTCCAAATGTAATGCTATGTTTTGTAGTAGAGAATTCCAAATAAACCTACAGCAGGATCCATCCATTCCTGCTCTAATCAGTCAGATTAGGATCCTACTTTGAAATTCAGCAG
This sequence comes from Protobothrops mucrosquamatus, assembly GCF_001527695.2. Classification (NCBI taxonomy): domain Eukaryota; kingdom Metazoa; phylum Chordata; class Lepidosauria; order Squamata; family Viperidae; genus Protobothrops; species Protobothrops mucrosquamatus. The sequence continues at coordinate 695 of NW_015430356.1, read as the reverse complement.
AGAGCAGAGCAAGAATACCATTCTCCCCAATTGATCTCTTAACATTTGAGACTCAGTGAAGTGCCCTTGAATATGGACTTTTCATTTAATTATTAGGCCAGTTGTCATCTTGGATGAAGTTTAGGAGAAGAATTCATTATATAAAATCCAATAAGGCTGTATTCAGATTTTTCTCCATAAACATGACTATTCCATTGTTAAAATTACATTAGTTTACAATTTATGATATTTGGCTGTAGTACATTTCTAAATTCTAAATTATCTTTAATGTTTGCTATATTGTTACTGGTTTTTAATTTTGCTTGCAATATTAAAGGTTCAGTAGAGCAAAGAAAATGTGATATAAATAATATATATATATATATTTACTACTACAATGACCACTACTACTACTTTACAATACATCTAATAAATCCTTGATAATCCATCATTATGGGTGGTTTCAATGACTATCTATTGTTCAAGGTTTTCAAACAAGGAAGAGTTGTTTGAAATAAAAATAATAATAATAATAATAATAATAATAATAATAATAATAATAATAATAATAATAATAATAATAATAATAATAATAATAATAATAATAATAATAATAATAATAAAGTTGGAAGGGACCTTGGAGGTCATCGAGTCCAACCCCCTGCTCAGGCAGGAACCCTACACCATTTCAGACAAATGGCTGTCCAGTCTCTTCT
>NW_015430355.1:0-1161 GCF_001527695.2 Protobothrops mucrosquamatus | reverse complement strand
CGTTCCAGAGGGTGGGGGCACCCACAGAGAAGGCCCTCCCCCTGGGGGTCGCCAGCCGACATTGCTTGGCCGACGGCACCCTGAGGAGGCCCGCTCTGTGGGAGCGTACCGGTCTGTGGGAGGGAATCTGTGGCAGAAGGCGGTCTCGGAGGTATCCAGGTCCTATGCCATGGAGCGCTTTGAAGGTGGTAACTAACACACTTCTATAACAGGGGTCCTCAAACTTGGCCCTTTTATGACTTGTGGACTTCAACTTCCAGAATTCCTCAGCCAACGTTTGAAGACCCCTATTCTATAACCGAACATATAGAAGTTTCTGAAAGGAATAGTAGAGATTATGTAATTGCTGTTCCTATCCTCTTCATAGACTTCTGCTTATAGAAGACACATGTGATGTCTAAAACTATGATACAAAGAAAGTGTCCACACACTCCAGCACTCCAGCTGTCCAGTGTTAATAGTCCTCTGTGCTGAGGCGTGATGACTGTTGACTGAGATTGAGGGGAAGTTAATGTGATTGCCTCCCTCTTCCTCTCCACATGCAGAGCTCACACATTCTACATAAGCCAATATCAATCACTTTAAGTTCTATTTCACTTGCCCTGTGTTTTGCTAAGTTAGTTCTAAATTGGTGAGATACAAAGCATCTTTGACCTACTGTTGAGTAAATTGCAAGGATATATTTCCTAGGGGCTTTTATTTTTAATAAACTCAAGTTTCTACAGCTGAACCTCACTGGCTGGGTGGAAAGAAAAAATATCCAGAAATCCAGGATTCTGACAGTAGTGGCAGTGATAACATCTCAGGGAGCAGCCAGAAAGAATGAACAGGCCTTCCCAGTCTCTAGGAAGAATGCTTTGTCCTGCTGCTTCTGATTGGGACAAAGAAGAGTGGCCAGCAACATATAAATAGAGTTGCTGTTTTCTATGAGTCATGAGAGGTCAGGCTATGGTTTGGGTGATAAGGACTGCTGTTTTGATTTGTTTTACATGAGAGAGAAAGAGAAAGAAATTATTTAAATACAAGCTTAAGTGGCAAAGACGTGGTTTCTAAATGACAGAGATTTGTAATTTTAAAATCTGCTGCAACTGCAATCAGTTACGATAGGGTAGACCAGATTTAATAAGCAATGCTCATTAAATGTTGCTTTTTTCATTTTTC
>NW_015430354.1:0-1161 GCF_001527695.2 Protobothrops mucrosquamatus | reverse complement strand
ATAGCAGGAGATTAAATATAAATACATATGGACTGCATTCTGCAGCTTTTTATCATGTAATAAAATTTCTCACACACTGCAAAATCCTCCAATTATTATTATTAACCTACTTTTTCAGGGCCACAGATATAAACACATAAAAGTAGCCATCTAAGACTCAGATTGGATAGGCAGGAGGACCCACAGATCAGTAACTCTTTTTTTTTTCCTTCAAATGCAAATGTACTTTATTTATTAGATATTTAACCCACCTTTATTATTTATTTCAATGCATATTTCAAGGTGGCAAACATATATAACACTCCTATGGATGTGGGGTTTTATGTTTTCCTTAGTCCATCTTCCATCAAAACAAGAGTACCATGGCATAGAAAGGCATAACTGTCAATTTAAACATTCTAGAGTGGCCCAAATATAGGATAAATGCAGAAGTTGGATTTTTATGTGAGAAATCCAGATTTCCCATTAGATACAAAGCTTTACAAATATTATAGTCATGAGCTGTCTTGATCAAGCTGCTATTCCTTATTTTCACCTAGCTCAAAGGATCACTACAAGAATCAGAAACATATGTCATTCTGCCTTCCCTTAAGCTACTGCCATAAGGCATTGTTGTTACATAGCAAAATCCCATTCTACAGATTATCTCACACATCCATCTTGCCCTTAAAACCACACTCTGAAGATAATATAACGTTCCGTAGGACAAAGTATATAGTAATATATGTTCAGCAAAATATTCCATGCTGAGCTTCACTTACTTTATGTAGTATCTTGCACCTTCAAAAGTATATGCTTCTTCCCAACCTGTGGGTAGATCTAGAGTAGAAAAAAAAAAGCCTCATTATATGTTTGAGAATCATTTTATTACACTAAACATTTGCAATTGTTTTAGCTCTTTTTACTCTACAATATATTAAAAGAAAACAGTATTATCAATTTTATACCTCACACATGGCTCAAATAATAATAATAATAATAATAATAATAATAATAATAATAATAATAATAATAATAATAATAATAATAATAATAATAATAATAATAATAATAATAAAGTTGGAAGGGACCTTGGAGGTCATCTAGTCCAACCTCCTGCTCAGGCAGGAAACCCTATACCATTTCGGACAAATGGCTGTCCAGTTTCTTCTTAAAAACTTC
>NW_015430353.1:0-1161 GCF_001527695.2 Protobothrops mucrosquamatus | reverse complement strand
AAAAAGTATCCAAAAATGATAAGAATCCCCCTTTAAAAAAAACTACAAAAACAAAAAACAGAAAGCAATAGCAAATTAAAGAAAGAGGAGAGAAAAACAATAACAAAAAAGGATAACCAACTGTCTAAATAGGTCACACAATTCAAGGTCAGTTCAAAACAATGTCACATCTTTAAAATGTTCTAAATTTTTTAAAAAATCTAGAAACCATGCCTGGTGCAAAACAACAACAACAAAACCAACTTGTGTCCTTGCCTTTTTTAAATATATATATATGATTGGTTGATGGATGACAGTGAGTACAATTAATCAGTGTAAAGGCTTGCCTCCAGAAATTGTGGGTGCTTCAATCACTCGAGGTTTTTAAGAAAATATTGGACAGCCCCTTATCCGGAATGATATACGGTTTCCTGCTTGAGCAGGGGGGTTGGACTAGAAGACCTCCAAGATCCCTTCCAACTCTGTTCCTTCTGTTTTGTTGAAGGAACAGTCTTCATCATGGTTCAGTCCAAGCTGGGAATAAACAACATGGAGACTGCTTTAGAAAGAAGGTTGCAGTTTATTGAAGATGAGACCTTTACAGAAAGATGGCTCTGGAAAAAAAGAAAGTGAGCACATGTAGGGAGTGGGTTTTTATACCCTCTGGAGTCTTATTTGTTTTGGAGTTGTTCCTATGGCATGAATTTTGACCTGAGTCTGAGTGTGCCCTTTGGCATCTGTGGGTTAATCCTATTATGTCCTGTCTTAGAGTTTGGGTGGGGTATGTAGATTTTAGGTGTCTTTGTCTTCTTAATCTTCTAGCTGGGGGGCCTCCAACCTTCCTGGATTATTTACATCTGCATTTCTACAGAGTTGGTTTCTGCTTGGGGGAGGGAGACTGGGGACTATTAAGAAAACTGGGCATGCTTTTCTGCCTCTTTAAGATCCTTTGAGGAAATATATTTTCTGCCCTTTTAATATTTCCTTCTCTGGGGTGGGGCTGACTTCCCACAGTTTGTTTATAGCCACCTACCTGGCTCACAATTCAGAACCCCTCTTTTACACCCCCATACCTGAGTCAGCTCAGCTGCCATTTGGAGTCATGCATTCCAAATAACCTGCCAGCTCTCTCAAGCTAGTTATTTACATTTGCAGAATTCTTCTTATCAGGCTTTTAATTAC
>NW_015430352.1:0-1161 GCF_001527695.2 Protobothrops mucrosquamatus | reverse complement strand
ATCAACCATTGTGACTGGTTAAGTTCGTGCCTGAAAGTCCTGCTTCAACAAGAAGAGCCTGCCACCCATCAATGCTGCATGAGTTCCGGTTGTAAGACATCTCACCGATCTCTAAAGAACATTACCGCAAGGCTGGACAAGGGGGGTTGTGGCTGGGAGGGCCTGGGCATTGGCGGCCTCTAAAGAGGTAGCGCTACAAAAGTAAAAAGGAAAAAGTGGTGGGTGGGCTGATGGAAGCAAAGAAGAGGAGAGGACAGTCCCAGAGAAATAAATATAAGAAATCATGACTGAAATTATCATGGATATATCAGAGCTATAAATACCCAATTTTACAATTTCTACCTAGAAAATGACTGAGGATTATCCCCAGCAAGATGGCCCTTACATGAGCAAAAGTCCACCACTTCCAAATTTTTTCAATAGGGGGGAAAAGTCAATTTTGAGCTCTGAACATTTTCCTGATGATCACAATCATGATTTTAAAAATGTGGAAATCCTCAATAAAACAGATCTACTTTAAAAGAGCACTAGAAAAAAACACCTTGCTACATGATATAACATCTATGCAATTAATGATTCAGCTTCTGGTCTCCAGTGATCATATTGGAAGATATTTTATCTCCAGAATATCCACTACGAAGTCTGATGCCTTAACTCAAGAGGCAGTGATATGTTTTAACATGGTTTATATCCAAAGGACTATTAAATAGAGTAGAGGAATATGGCTCTTAATGTGAATTTTACCAACCTGAAAGTGGATAAGGATCTTATTATTTATTAAGACATACAATAATAGCTGCCCATTAATATACCTTCAGAGCATCGTCATCACTCTTAAATGGAACAATGAATATATCTTTCAAAAAAGCACTTGAAACCAAAATGGCTTGCAAAACAATTTCAAACTGTGATACATAATTTGTGGTGCTCAATAGATGGTGCTAAAGAACCCAGATAAAGGTAGCAGATAGCCCCATGCTTAACAAAGAACAATTGTAATAACCAGTTTTGAACTCATCATAATAATTTTCATGTGGATAAAAGAATTAATTCCTTCAGCAATCGCATATTCAAGATGCATGTATCTTCCAAGTTTCTGCAAAAAACAATCAAAAACAAAACAAAAACAAAACCAACAGCCAAATTCATATTCCCCATCTT
>NW_015430351.1:0-1161 GCF_001527695.2 Protobothrops mucrosquamatus | reverse complement strand
TTACAATTTCCAAATCATCTGCATTGGATTCAGCCTAATAAATTTGTCAGACAACAAATAGGCATTATATTTAATGCAGATCTTCTGCAGACTGAAGGCTTTTAAATGTTCAGCAGAAGCTTGAATTACTGGAATGGAGAGGAAGGAGTATTTTGTGGATTATTTGTGTGTGTGTGTGTGTGTGTGTGTGTAGATAGCCCGCACACTGTGCCACTGCCCAAATACACTTCCAGAAGGTAGAAGAAGCTGTACAGGAGCTCGTGATAGGGAAGGGATTATCCTGAGAAAATCTCCACCAGATCAATCAACCTTCCAGTATTGAAATGTTCTATTAGAATACACCCATTCAGAAATGCTTATTGAACGGGCTTTCAGAAGGACAGGCAACATGGAGCATTCTGAACTACAATGCATGGCAATCCCAACCAATATTGTCAATGCTAAGGCATGCTGGGAGCTGTAATTCAGCAATAAAGGTGGGATATAAATAAAATAAAATTAAATTAAATTAAATTAAATTAAATAAATAAATAAATAAATAAATAGGGCACTGTATGTTTTTCTGGAAGAGCATTGATTCAGAGCTGTATAAAGCTTCCAACATCTTAGTTACTGCTATAGATTCTCTTAAAAAGCCATTATTTATTTGTTTTATATAGTTACAGGTAGTCCTTGACTTACAACCGCATTTCACCCCAAAATTTATGTCGCTAAGTGAGACAGTTAATGAATTTTGCTTCATTTTACGACCTTTCATGCCACAGTTGTTAAGTGAGTCACTGCAGTTGTTAAGGTAGAAACACCGTTGTTAGATGAATCTGGTTTCCCCATTGACTTTTGCTTGTCACAAGGTCACAAAAGGTAATCCGGTGACCTTGGGACACTGCCACCGTCTTAAGTACGAGTCTGTTGCCAAGTGTCTGAATTTTGATCACGTGGCCATGGGGGATGCTGCAATGGTCGTAAGCAGGGCTTTTTTTCTCGGAGAAAAGGTGGCGGAACTCAAACCTGGCCACGCCCTCATCAAACCCTAGGACCGCCCCTTTAGAGAACAGGAATGCAAGTAAAATTTGGGAGGGGCTATTTCCGGTGTGGGAGGGGCTATTTCCGGTGCGGCCGGCCCGGAAAAAGGTGCCGGAACGCGGTTCCGCCGCGTTCCGG
>NW_015430350.1:0-1161 GCF_001527695.2 Protobothrops mucrosquamatus | reverse complement strand
AGCCTTTCCCCAATCTTTGCTTCCCGCATCACCCTGTTCCCCCCCCCTCCTCTGCCCCTCCCCCGTCCCAAGGAAACGCGGGGGGGGGGCGCCTCTACCCCTCCACGTCCCAAGGAAATGCGGGGAGCGGGCAGCAACCTTGCTGGGGTGGGGTGGGTGCTCCTTTTTTGGGGGGGGGCTTTTTCCGGCATCACCTGCAATCCTGGGCGAGCAGCCTTCCCCCCCCCACACACACCTCCCTCTGCTTCCTCTCTTGAGAGTTTCCGATGTCCCTTCTTTCTCGGGTGGGTGGATGGGTGGGGGGGGGCAGGGAAACGCGGGACTCCAAGCAATGCCCAAGCAGCCCTTCTGAGGGGACCCCCTGAATCCCAAATGCAGGAGGGGCCAGTGAGAGAGACCCCCTCCACCCGGGAAAGAGGTCCGCCCCATTCAGGGTGCCTTCAAGACGGGTTTTTATCCCTGTTCTGCTGTATTTCTGTAGAGGGGTAGTGATTCCTTCTACTCGTCAACTCCTCTTTTATTAGATAGATAGACAGATGATAAATAATAGATAGATAGATAGATAGATAGATAGATAGATAGATAGATAGATAGATAGATAGATAGATAGATAATAGACAGACAGACATAGATGATAAATAACAGACAGACAGAGGTAGGTAGGTAGGTAGGTAGGTAGGTAGGTAGGTAGATAGATAGATAGATAGATTAGATAGATAGATAGATAGATAGATAGATAGATGATAGATAGATAGATAGATAGATAGATGATAGATAGATAGATAGATAGATAGATAGATAGATAGATAGATAGATAGATAGATAGATAGATAGATAGATAGATAGATAGATAGATGGTCAGATAGACATAGATAAATGATAGCTCACAGACAGACACCGGTAGATAGACAGACAGACAGACAGAGAGAACAAGAAGAAAATAGGCGGGAAGAAAGGGTGATGCCCCCTTCACACTTGCTTCAACCAATCACAGTGCAGATCGCCTCATGCATGAGCAGACAAGACAGGAACACAGGAACATCCTGAGGTAAAATTAAACAGCGGGCAGAAGACAGAGAAGAAAAAAGGCGGGAAGGGAGGTGCCCCCTTCACACTTGCAGCAACCAATCACAGTGCAGATCGCCTCATCCATGAGCAGAC
>NW_015430349.1:0-1161 GCF_001527695.2 Protobothrops mucrosquamatus | reverse complement strand
AAATGCCCAGATTTTAGTTAGGTGCCGCTTGAGTAGAATTCACTTCCCCCTCCCTCCCTGCCTCCCTCCCTGCAGAAGTAGGCACGTCTGCTTGGCATTGGGTATAATTTGGCGCCGTTATTAGCCATCTGATAGCTTGGAAAGGAAAAAGAGAAGAAGCACACATACACGCACCGTTTTCTCTCCTCCACCCCCCCCCCATCCTCGTAACCCTACTGGACTTTAATTTAATGCTTGGGGACAGGGTCTCTAGAGGGAACACGTGTCCGTAGCTTCTTTTATAACTCACATCCACGGCTCGGGGAATAAATCTTATAAATGACGTGGAGGGGGGGGCGGGGAGGGAGGGGGCGGCATCGGATGGGAAGTTTGGATTTTTATTTGGAGGAAGGGAACTGGAAGTTGGGGGGGGCTTGACCGCCCTCTGAAAAAAATAGGGCAGGGGGTTCGTTGTTGCGGGGAAGACGTCGCTAGGAGGGATGGGGCGGCGAGGGGACCAGCCCCACTGCACTTTTTTTTTCCCAAGGGGGGCTTCGGTGGGAACGAGACGGGGGCGGGGTATGTCTTTTAATGATAGAGGAGTTCCGGCAGTTTCCTAATAAAATTCCTCTGAATTCCGCGACAGGCCCCGTTAGGATTCATGATTTCTAATTTATAGGAGAGGCTTAAAGAGTCTATAACCTGTGGTTATCCTTCGTGCAGCTGTGTGCGCGTACATAGGCAGGCCAAGGCTTTTTTTTTTTTTTTTTCCTCCCCTTATATCTCTTATCCGGCCTTCTCTAATGATCGAATAATAATAATAATAATTTCAGCCTAAGGAACTGGCGTCGTTTTAAAAAGCTGATTGTGGTTAGCATTTTGACTCTGGCAGCCTTGCCTGTCGTAAAGAAGGCGAGTGGTGGAAATTAAGGCAGCAGCTAATCGCAAGAGAGGGAGGGAGAGTCAAGGATGGGCTCAGATTTGAAGGCGAATTTGTTATTTGTGGTTGGCACTGCAGGTACCAGAATCTCACCCATTCCAGTCTTAAAGCTACAGAATTCCAGGAGCGAGTCTGGAAGAGCCGAGCACAGACAGGCACGTGGCCACTGGCCTTCTTCCTTTCCTGACTTCTGACTGACCGAACTTCCTCCTCCTCCTCCTCCTCCTCCTCCTCCTCCTCCT
>NW_015430348.1:0-1161 GCF_001527695.2 Protobothrops mucrosquamatus | reverse complement strand
AACCTGCCTCCAGAAGCGGTGAATGCTCCAACACTGGAAGTTTTTAAGAAGAGACTGGACAGCCATTTGTCTGAAATGGTATAGGGTTTCCTGCCTGAGCAGGGGGTTGGACTAGATGACCTCCAAGGTCCCTTCCAACTTTATTATTATTATTATTATTATTATTATTATTATTATTATTATTATTATTATTATTATCTCTGTTACAGTGTGTGCCAGCTGTGGCGGGAGTGTTCCCGCAGAATCCTGCGAACGCAGCAGAGCATCACCTGGGTCTCTGCCCTGGAACCAGGCCCATCCAATACCCATGTCCTGGTCCACGTGTTAGCTGAAGACATTGAGGTAAGCGGTTTGGACAGATTGGCAGAAGCAGGTCCTTTAGCTGTTGTTGTTGAGGTTCATTCTCTAAATCAGCATTTCTCAACCTTCGCAACATTAAGCCGTTTGGACTTCAATTCCCAGAATTCCTCAGCCAACAGGTATAAGTATCCATGTTTACTTAGAAATTTTATAGAAATTAGGCGGGAGTTCTTACTTTCCTGGCATTCTTAAGATTGCAGCTCTGAATGAAACCTCATCTTTTTGCCAGGCTAGCTTTCCTATTTGTTAAATGATCACATATTGAATATGTTTTTCTAAACAAAATAGTGATTGTTAAGAAACAATCTTGGACTGTAATTTCATCTTTTTTCAGTGGCTTAAGCCAAGAAGCAGCTAAGCTTATTCAAGTTTTATTGGGTTCTAGGAGAAGAAATATCTGTAGCTCAGGCTGAACTGTGGAGTCCTTGGTGCTCTTTGAGCTTGGTTATTTTCTTCTAGACCAGGGGTCTGCAACCTTGACAACTTTAAGACTTGTGGACTTCAGCTCCCAGAATTCTGGGAGCTGAAGTCCACAAGTCTTAAAGTTGTCAAGGTTGCAGACCCCTGGTGTAGACATTTCATTACCCAGTAAGTAACATCTGATGATCACCAGCAGAGCACCAGCAACAGCAGCAGAGCGCTGATGATGTTACCTAGTTGGATAATGAAATGTCTGCAAGAAAACAACCAAGCTTAGGAAGCACCAAGGGCCCCAAGTTGTATTTGGAGTTGTGCTTGTTTTTTCCTGCGCAGGAAAAGTTCCTGATGTGCATCCATCATGTTGTGCTTTGCTTTTACATT
>NW_015430347.1:0-1161 GCF_001527695.2 Protobothrops mucrosquamatus | reverse complement strand
GCATATGCTATACTGGGAAGTGGGGAAAAAATCTTGGAAGAAGGTATTACATCTATACTGTTGCTAAGAAAACTGTATGGTCAAATCCACTACATCATCAGGACTCAACTTTTGAGGGACTCATAACTTTCTCTAAGCCAGTAGACCTCCAAAACTTTGGGATCACCACTCTGGTAATTTTAGCATTGACTAGAATAGCAGGGGATTTTAGAAGTTGTCCAAACACATTGAAAGGGAACCTTTTTAGGGATTGCTTCAAAATGTCCCAATAGTGCAAATACATCAGTTGCTTCTTCTTGTTTGTGGACTGTTTTATAAACAAAGCTGATTGCGTCCATCTCAACATTCACTGAGGGTTAGCAGTTTAAAGTCATTTTGGATGGTGAGACAGCACATTCAAACCTACTCAGGATCCCCCAAAAGCTATGGGATGGGGGAGTGGTTTTCTGCTCAAATGTCCTTCATGATTCTCCTGTTAAAATACAATTTGGCACACTTGGCAAGGTTTCCATCTTTTCCCATTCGTTTGAAATTGGCTTGGCACGGGTGGATGAGCTGCTTCCTAATTGGCATAATAAGGGCAGCCAACCAACACAGTGCATATGCCGATGCTAGCAGCAATGGGATACTGCTGATATAAATGCTACTTAATGCACATTTCGCTAATCAATATTTCCCTTGAGCTCAGCCAGAATACAGAATATATATTTTAATTGTGGAATATACAGAAGATAGCAGGGACATATCCCTGGTTAGGAGACATGAATGAGGATGATTTTGACTCCAGATTGAAGTGCCACCAGTAAGAGTGACTGGGAATTAATGGATCCAGCAAACAGGATGATCCCAGTCAATAAATAGGGAATAATAATAATAATAATAATAATAATAATAATAATAATAATAATAATAATAATAATAATAATAATAAAGTTGGAAGGGAGCTTGGAGGTCATCTAGTTCAACCCCCTGCTCAGGCAGGAAACCCTATACCATTTCGGACAAATGGCTGTCCAGTTTCTTCTTAAAAACTTCCAGTGTTGGCACATTCACCGCTTCTGGAGGCAGGTTGTTCCACTGGTTAATTGTTCTAACTGTCAGGAAGTTTCTCCTTAGTTCTAGGTTGCTTCTCTCTTTGGTTAGTTTCCACCCGTTGCTTCT
>NW_015430346.1:0-1161 GCF_001527695.2 Protobothrops mucrosquamatus | reverse complement strand
CCGGATCTCTGGGGGTAGTTCGTTCCAGAGGGTGGGAGCTCCCACCGAGAAGGCCCTCCCCCTGGGGGTCGCCAGCCGGCACTGTCTGGCTGACGGCACCCTGAGGAGACCCACTCTGTGGGAGCGTACCGGCCGATGGGAGGTAACCTGCGGCAGAAGGCGGTCTCGGAGATATCCAGGTCCGATGCCAGGTCCGATGCCAGGTCCGATGCCAGGTCCGATGCCAGGTCCGATGCCAGGTCCGATGCCAGGTCCGATGCCAGATATCCAGGTCCAATTGCCAATATAGTTGGACTATATTGGCAATTCTGGCAGTTCCAGTGGTGATCATTGTGTGTGACATCATGTGATCACCATTTGCAACCGCTGAGGGCTTCCCCAATGTCTTTGCTTGTTGGAAGCTGGCAGTAGTAAATTACAGTCATGTGTCTGCAGCATTAACCTTGTGAACTCTCAAGCTTCCTCCTTCCATTATATATTCAAGATGGACAATATTTAATATTTATCTGCTACGTATATGTAGGGGTGTGGGTCTATACATATGTTGTTCATAGTATGTTTAGGTGTGTCATGTATGTGTTTCACTTTGAGAGCGGGCAACTAAATTTCATTTTTTATGTGTGCCGTTGTGCCCACAGTAAAAAAATGACAATAAAGGTTATCTTATCTTAATCAGCTGTAGCTTCTGTTTCATCTACAAATGCAATGCACTGTAATAATTAAACTAATGGGTGGTTAGAGCATGTTTCCTGGTCTTTGTCCTGGTCTTCCATATGTATATTTTGTATGGCATTAATGCATAAAAATTCACAAAAACAGCATATAAAGTGTTTATCAAAATATTTAAGATCAGAGCAGTGAATTATTTTAAAAACACACAGCACAAGTGATGGATAAAATTATGTATAAAAGTAAATTACATATGAGCAGTTACTGGGGTGGCTAAACCTATGGTTGAATATCTATATTGTTTAGCCATTAGACAACAGTGTCCTTGAGATGATGTATTTCATGCAGGGACCCAGGTAACCAGGCTGAGCCTGAGGGAGAGGTTAAATGTGTCATCAGTCTCGGGTCCTTTTGTGTCCACAAGAGATCTAAATCCCACCTTGAATTCTTATCTACTGCCAATTTGTTTTGACCATTAGTAGTTCAGATTTT
>NW_015430345.1:0-1161 GCF_001527695.2 Protobothrops mucrosquamatus | reverse complement strand
TTATGGATTGAAATAAGTGGGGGCCAATTTTCGGATATCATATAGTGTAGGTTATATTGAAAGGGATAGGTGAAATCAATCCAGGTGCAGTACTTGGAGCCAAGTCTTAAAACACAGCATTTACCATATCTCTGTATCACTGCATGGGTATTTCCAAACAGAAGGATCTTAAGTAGAAGTTCCATCCTTATTTTTTTTTAACATATTTTACTGATAAGGAGAAAGAGAGAGAAATGGTGGGAAGGCATAAAAGGATTCTAAAGGGCACATGACATCATCTGGATCCCTACGCACAGTCACTCAAGCCCTCGTTGTTTCCCACCTGGACTATTGCAATGCTCTCTACATGGGGCTCCCCTTGAGGTGCACCCGGAGGCTCCAGCTAGTTCAGAATGCGGCTGCGCGGGGGATTTTGGGGGCCTCTAGATGCTCCCATGTAACACCTCTCCTGCGCGAGCTGCACTGGCTGCCTGTGGCCTTCTGGGTGCGCTTCAAGGTGTTAGTAACAACTTTTAAAGCGCTCCATGGCAATGGACCTAGGTATTTGCAAGACCGCCTCCTACCAAACACCTCCCTTCGACCAGTCCGCTCCCACAGAGAGGGCCTCCTTAGAGTACCGTCAGCCAGACAATGCCGGCTGGCGACCCCCAGGGGGAGAGCCTTCTCTGTGGCAGCTCCTGCCCTCTGGAATGACCTACCCCCCGACCTACGTACAGTTGCGGACCTGCGCCTTTTTCGCCGAGCCCTGAAGGCCCATCTATTCCGTGTGGCCGGCCTGGCGTAGTTTGATTATGTTTTAGTGGGGTTTTGTATGGGGTGTTTTTAGAACAGGCCTGTTATTTAATTCGATTTTAGCACAGAAACTATTTATTTATTATTGTGGTTTTTAGTATCGCCTGTTCACCGCCCTGAGTCCCGTAAGGGAGATAGGGCGGTATATAAATTTAATAAATAAATAAATAAATTAATTAATTAAACTTCTCTGAAAAAACAGGGCAATTGCACCATAAAGTGTTCAACACTCTTCTTCCATCACATCATGTGGTTAGTTCAGATACAAATCTAGGGTGTTTTTTTGTATGACCTGTATTACAGGTCAGGAAAGCAAACTCTGCATTTTTAAAGGTGTTTGGTAGAATGATTGTTTTTTACAGTAAGGTA
>NW_015430344.1:0-1161 GCF_001527695.2 Protobothrops mucrosquamatus | reverse complement strand
AAAAACTTCCAGTGTTGGAGCATTCACCGCTTCTGGAGGCAGGTTGTTCCACTGGTTAATTGTTCTCACTGTCAGGAAGTTTCTCCTTAGTTCTAGGTTGCTTCTCTCTTTGGTTAGTTTCCACCCGTTGCTTCTTGTCCTGCCTTCAGGCGCTTTGGAGAATAGCTTGACTCCCTCTTCTTTGGGGCAGCCCCTGAGAGCTTCTTTTCGACAATCATGCAGGTTAAGCTTAAGAACCACCCTGACCACCCCGCCGCACCTCTCCAAACACTACTACCCTGGGAAGTTGGCAGCAACCTCTAGAGAGCCCCCGGAGACCCCACAACTGGTTTTTGCAAGTTAGTAAACCGTGCACAGGGCTGGGGGTTGCTGCCGCAGCCTCCCCATCTCTCCCCGAGCCCAAAGGAAACCTACCGCCATCTTGCACAGCAATGCCCACGGACTCCTCGGCGATTGGGAGCGGGGGTGTGTGTGTGGGGGAGAACTATTGCCAAGCACGCCTCCCACGAGCCTCGCGGAAGGATCGCGTGTCTTCTCCCCCTTAGTGCAGGCGCGTGGGGACGGCGGCCGTCGCGCGCGTGGCGGAACTTCAGCGCCGCGGGTACCGGGGGAAGCCCGGAAGGATCGAACATGACGGACCGAAGGGGGTGGAGACGGGCGGTTGCTAGGGCGCCTTAGCAACGCCGAGAGAAGGTCCGTTGGAGGGGCGGGGCCTGCGGCTGCGGCTGCTGCTGCTGCGGCCGCCCTGGTTGGAAATGGGCGAGCGGGGCCGCACGCTGACCCTCTCCTCCTACCGGCGTTCTTTCTCCAAGGTCGGCGGCGTAAATCCGAGGCTGCCCTTCCCCTCCGCAGGGAGGGACGACGGGCAACACGTGGCTCGCGTTGGGGCTCTCGAAAGAGGCTGGAAGGACATGGGAGCCAAGACTGCGAGGCTCAGTCTGCAAAGCCATGCATTATTTTTTTTTGGTTCTTCTTCTTCTTCTTCTTCTTCTTCTTCTTCTTCTTCTTCTTCTTCTTCTTCTTCTTCTTCTTCTTCTTCTTCTTCTTCTTCTTCTTCTTCTTCTTCTTCTTCTTCTTCTTCTTCTTCTTCTTCTTCTTCTTCTTCTTCTTCTTCTTCTTCTTCTTCTTCTTCTTCTTCTTCTTCTTCTTCTTCTTCTTCTT
>NW_015430343.1:0-1161 GCF_001527695.2 Protobothrops mucrosquamatus | reverse complement strand
AAACTTGACACGCCCCCTCTTGCTGATCCAGTCTTTAACTTGGTCTCAGCTCTTGACGACGTGTCTGGTGTGGCTCTCAGTCAATAGCAGGTTAGAAAACTTGAGTGAATTCTCCTTTCCCTTAAAAATCCCCTTCCAAACTTCCAGCTTTAATTTGGTTTTTCCCCTTTAAATTTCTTAGCACTGGGATCAGTGATAGCATAAATTTCCACCCTTGTGGGAGATAAGGGAGTGGGGGGGGAAATTTCCTTCCGATCCTTCCATCTTCCCCAGGGTTCTGGGGGGGGGAAAGCTCCATAATAATTACAAGAACGGCTGTTCTTTCTCCCCGGGCACAACGTTGGCTCCAGCAGCCTGTCGTGCTGCGTTTGGAGCATTTTCAACTTTCCAGACCTTCCCCAGCCGTCCGTTTCGATCGCGGCCGCCATTTTGGTTGCCGAAAAAGGCAACGAAGCCTATTTATTCGTTTTGCAATTCGGCGATCGAAGAGAGGATCGCAGGGGGGGAAATTCACTAAGGCAATCGAACGCGGTTCCTGCAATCTATCTGCCCATCCAGAGCCTTAATTGGGGCCGCGGGGCTGTTGTTTTTTTGCTAAAACGAACTTGCGGCCGCCATTTTAGGTCCGAAATTTAGGGCGAGGAACTGCAAGGCCTACTTTAAATTTCCAGCTATCTACCTTTAGTGCGTGTTCAGAATTTCATCCAGAGAGAATTTAATTTTGCCTTGAATTGGCTCAATTGCTGATCTCCTCAGGTCAATAATAATAATTATTCAATATTTGGCGGCCGCCATTTTGAATACCACGTGGCAGCTTCTTAGGCCCAAAGGGCGGATATACATCAGCTGACCTCATTCAAATCACATCTAACGTGCACTCATTATCAGTTTCACTAATCACAATATTAATACTCTTGGGGTAGTCTCAAATTCATTATCTCTTACCTGAGCCTAATTTTTGCTTCAAGCCATCTGCTCCCTCATTGGGGATTTTTTTCCTGGTGCACATTGCCTGGCCACCTAAGGCCTCCGGGGAGGAACACAAAGGGTGGTTCCAACCGTGCCTTCGGTACCTAACTCAAGGGCCGTGACCATTGCCTAGAGAGAGAATTTATTTTTGGGTTGGGTGGTCAGGGGAACAGCCTCTGTGTTTGTTCCAAC
>NW_015430342.1:0-1161 GCF_001527695.2 Protobothrops mucrosquamatus | reverse complement strand
AAGGATGGGACTTGTACTTTGGGTGGCATGCTTATCTTTTTATGCAGAAAAAAATTGATAAAACCTTCAGAAATCATATAATAAGGACTGCATTGTTAAGAGTTTGGCAAAAATATTTTTTTAAGTTTGATATTAAGCTACCACTCTGGGTGATACCATCACATATTTTTCAAACTATAACCAGAGGAGTGGTGATGGAAGGACTTACATACAAAGATTTGTTATACCAGAGTGGTGGTGGCAATTGGTGCTTAAAATCAATAGAAGTTTTGAAGCAAAATAATCCAAACTTTTCTTGGCTTCTGTATAGACAAATTCAAGATAGATGGCGAATTGATAAAAAGACCATTTTTGTTATGGAAGACGGGAACTTTTTGAAGCAAGTAAGAGATGGTGCTAAAGGACATATTAAAAGGATATATAATGTTTTATTAGAATTGGACTCAGAAACTGAATTAGTCAAAGACTGTATGATTAAATGGGCTCAAAATATAGGAGAAACAATACCTATGGACACTTGGGAGTTAATCTGGGTGAGAAATGTGAAGTTTACACAAGCTCAAAATTTACGTGAGAATTTTTATAAAATGCTTTATAGATGGCACTTGGATTCTTCAACTATGTCTCATATTTATGTGAATTATGAATCCAAGTGTTGGAGGTGTGGACATCCAGATGCAACTTTTTTTCATATGTGGTGGACTTGTAAGGTTATTAAGGTCTTTTGGATACAACTGTGGTGGAACTTACAGCAAATCTTTAAAAAAAGGATTATTTTTCTCCCACAGCTGTTTCTTTTAGGTATTGTGCAAGATTTAGATGCAAAAGAAATAAATTTGATGCTTTATTGTTTAACTGCTGCGCGTTTGCTGATAGCCCAAAATTGGAAGAGCCCAATCCTGCCTACAATGGAAGACTGGAGATTGAAAGTTTCGAATCTTGCTGAAATGGCAAAGATTTCAGCTTATCTGAAGAACTACTCGAATGAACAATTTCTATCAATATGGAGAAGATGGATTGTTTATATTCAAAAGAAGCATAGAGTGGTAGAATATAACTTAGGTTTTTAGATTCTTTTATTTTGTTTACTCTTTCTATCTTTTCATGTAGATTAAGACATTTAGTGGAGTTAGAGATATTAGTAATTGTTTATTTATATAT
>NW_015430341.1:0-1161 GCF_001527695.2 Protobothrops mucrosquamatus | reverse complement strand
GTTGGGTCATGAAACGTCTGCAAGGAAACCACCAAGCTCAGAGAGCACCAAAGACCCCACAGTCTTTCCTTCCTTCCTCCCTCCTTCCCTCCCTCCCTTCCTTCCTCCCTCCTTCCCTCCCTCCCTCCCTCCCTCCCTTCCTCCTCCTCCCTTTTACCACTGATGATGTGCCCTAGTTGGATCATGAAACGTCTGCAAGAAAACCACCCAGCTCAGAGAGCACCCAGGACCCCACATTTCAACCCTGAGCTAAAAATATTCTCCTTTATTGCTTCTGAAGAGTGTGGCCCTGGGTTTTGCCTCCAGAAGTTGTGGGTGTTCCATCACTGGAGGTTTTTAAGAAGAGACTGGACAGTCATTTGTCTGAAATGCTATAGGGTTTCCTGCCTGAGTAGGGGGTTGGACTAGATGACCTCCGAGGTCCCCTCCAACTCTGTTATCCTGTTATTTCTCCTTCCCCCCCTCCTCCTCCTCCCCTTTAAGAAGAGACTGGGCAGCCATTTGTCTGAAATGCTACAGGGTTTCCTGCCTGAGCAGAGGGTTGGGCTAGATGACCTCCAGGGTCCCTTCCAACTCTGTTATCCTGTTATTCTTTGTTACTCTTTGTTGTTCTGTGTTTATTCCGGTTCTCTGTCCGTTGCTCCTGTCAGGTCTTTCCATCCTCCCCTTAAATCCCAGGGATGAACAACTCAGAAAGTCTCTTTGGGGAACCTTCTGCAGAACCTCTGAAGGTCCCACCGAGTTCCCCCCCCCCTGACATTTCTCGTCCTTTCCACATTCCCCAAAGTGCTTTTAAAGGAGAGATTTCGACACACCTGCCCTGGTTAAGGAAAGTAAAATTCTAATTTTAAGAGGAGAGGAGATTTTGGTCTCCCACTTTGGCCCTCTCCTTCCCCTCTACTTGACCCTCAAATTCTAAGAGACGCTCCCTTGCTGTGCTGGAGGGGAAACCGAGGCAGCTTCCCGGTGCTGGCAAACCCCCAAAAGAGCCAATATGGCTTCTTTCCCGGAAGAGAACCGCGGCGGCCTCAGAGGTGACTCCCAGACCATTCACCTCGCTGTATTTGTCACGGGTGACACAGCCGGGGTCCTTTCTATCGGAGTGTTTTTTTAATAAGTGGCAGCCCCCCCGTTCCCTTCCCCCCCTCAAAGCCCCCCCCC
>NW_015430340.1:0-1161 GCF_001527695.2 Protobothrops mucrosquamatus | reverse complement strand
TGACCTAGGGTGAGTTTTAAATAGGGACAATTTTTAACGATTTTAAAGAGCCACAGCTACCAATATTTGGGTTTTAATTGGTTTTTAGTAGGGGAAATTTTTTGTATGATGTTTTAATACGCTGTGAGCCGCCCTGAGTCCCATGGGGAGAAGGGCGGCATATAAATCCTGTTAAATAAATAAATAAATAAATAAATTTTCTTTCTCCTTTCTCAAGCTACCAGCCCATGGAAGGCGTCGCAAAAATATGCGCTCGGATGACACAAGGTTACAATCGAAACCGAACAGCTCATCGTGTAATAAAAAGCAGCATTTAAATAATGATCGGGATAAAATAGCTGAAGTGCAGAGGGCTGATTGACGTTCATAGCCTGCCTAGTGATTTCATTGCAACAGCTACCTATAATTGTAAGATTTCAGAGATCTTCAATTGCCAATCTGTGTAACATTTCACACCGTCAGATTTATTATTAGTCAGACTTACAAGACTTCACAAATTATTTCAATGGCTGGGGGGAAGAACCCAGGTGATATTTTATCTCGTTTGAAGATTTAAAAAAATATATTACCTGCAAACAGATCTAATAAAACCATTTCAATAGTACCCATGAGTGGATATTCATTGAAATGGGTATTTAGCGGACAGATGAAGCTGGGAAATGTCTCACAAAAGCTCAAAGGAGGGCCAGTTTGTTAAGGAAGGTCCAGATTTTCTTATTTTATTTTATAAATGACCTTCACTTGAGATAAGAGGGAGATAGGGTGGAATTTTTTGACCTCACGAACAAGACAGCATCTTCCTAAAAACATGCCTACAGGCCAAAGAGAATTCAAGAGCCTTAGATGGTTTTAAATAGTTTCAGTACTTTAGTATCCACAGAGAATCTAAATGCCACAGTATAAAATTAAAATTAAACTGCTCAGAAACAATAAATTATTCTTGACCAATGAATGAACCACAAAGAGACAAGTTGGCTTAGTAAAACCACAAGAAATGTTAGGAATACAGACAGACAAATAATATTTGTATTATGAATGCCTCATCTCTAAGAGTCCTTAGAAAGGAACTGTCAAGTCCCACCATCCCAATAAGGATCTTTAAAGAGTAGGCAATTTAGAAAGTTAGGTTGGTAGGATGGATAAGATTCACCTTCATCTCTG
>NW_015430339.1:0-1161 GCF_001527695.2 Protobothrops mucrosquamatus | reverse complement strand
TCCGCAATTGTTTTTCCTCTTTCTGCGCGAGAAAAACTTTTGCGGCGTAAATCTGAAATGAGTCCCTGGGGAGGGCTGGGCCTTGCTCTGCGCCTGCGCTCTTCACACGCCTCCTGCAGGGCACATTTGGTAAAGTTCGTGCATGCAGGCTGCCGCCAAGCAGAGGGAGTAGCACAGCTAAGGAAAAGGGTAAAAAAAATGGCGGACTGCGTTGTTTGGCGACCCCCGTGAAATGGTCGTTCGACCCCAAATGGGGTCGCGACCCACAGGTTGAGAACCGCTGATGTAGCGGGTCTGTCTTAGAGTGTTTGCAGGAGCTTGGCTGGGAAGGGAGAGATTGGGACAGCTGCTGCTGGTTTTGGGTGTGGCAGGGGTGGATGAAGGGAAAGGATAGAAAAAGGGAAGGAAGGAAAGGGAAGGGGTGGCTGTTGGAGTTCGTCAGGTGAAGGTAAAGAGGGATTGGAGGTTTTAAGCTGACCCCTTCATGTGGAGGAGGGGGAGAGAGAAAGAGAGAGAGGGGGAGTGGAATTTTATTGCTTTCCTTCATGAGAAGGATATTTCTTTTTCTTTTTTTTTCAAAATTTTATTTATAATACAATTAAAAAAAACATTGGATATAACGTGACATTCCAGTATATACATTCTTATCAAATTATTCCACATTTTACAATCGGTTCTTCATCTCTGAATATACATCTAAGTTTTATATACAGTACTTATTCTAAAATAACATATATTTCTATCTTAACGCTAGTCTTTAATCCCAACCGTCCTCCTCGAATCTCTCCAGCGGTAAAATTTATCCCAGGTTTTGAAGTAAACTGATCCACATTTGTCTTTCAAAACCATTGTAAGCCTGTCCATTTCCGCACATGCTAATATTTTATATAGTGACTCTTCCTCTGTGGGGATTTCTTTGCTCTTCCATTTTTGCGCAAATGCAAGCCTAGCTGCAGTCAAGTTGTGTAACAGCAAATAGATTGTTCCCTTATTGTATTTCTCTGTAGTTATTCCCAGCAAGAAGAGTTCCGGTTTTAACTCTAAGTCCAATATTAACATATCTCTCAACCAACTTCGTATCCTATTCCAATACTCACGGGCCTTTGGGCATTCCCACCACATATGGTAATATGATCCTATTGCTGATTTACATTTCCAGCA
>NW_015430338.1:0-1161 GCF_001527695.2 Protobothrops mucrosquamatus | reverse complement strand
TCATGCCCATTGCTGGTTGGCTAACTAGCAACAGGGTCTTGCCAGCCAATGGAATTGTGTGATTACAAGCCAGGGGAATCCCATAAAAGAGGGCTCCCCTGGCCCAGAGAGCCAGTCCGGATTTACTTTATGCCTTGCCAATAAACCAAGAGCTGACTGTCACTCGACTCGTGTCTTACTGCCTGCGCGATCTAACACCGGCGACGAGGATGGGATCCCAGTAAGACGGCACGACAAGGGCAACCTCGTGGCAAGCAATCTACTTCGAAGCAAGAGCTCCTCCACGCAGCCTTCCGAAGAAAGAAACTATCCGCGACTCCAAGATGACTTCCACCCCGAAATTCTCGTCTTCCCTACCGGCATTCAACCCAGAAACAAATGACTGGGACGCCTACATGGGAAGATTCGAGCTACACCTGGCCGTGAATGGGCAAAAAGGCATTCCCGGGGATCAGAAGAAGGCTTTATTCCTCGCAAACTGCGGAGACAAGGTCTACCACGTGGCCCGCTCCTTGGTCGCTCCAGCCAGCATCGAGGACACCCCTTGGGCAGATATCCAACGTCTGCTGGCTGGTCAGTACGGGATCTCCGAAGGGTTCCTAGTCGCACGGAACCGCTTCTACAACCGATGACAACGGGCGGGCGAACCCATCAGGAAGTACCTCGGAGAGCTCCGATCGATCACAGCCCGATGCGAGTTCGTCGCCCTGGAAAATATGCTGCGGGACCGACTTGTCATGGGTATGGGTATGAGGGACGAGCACGTGAAAAAGCAACTCATCGTGCGGCGAAGTCTCACCCTCAGCGAAGCACTAGACGAGGCCCTCGCCGCAGAAGAGTCCGAATCCATGGCCATTGAGATGAGACGGGGTGACATCCATCGCACCCATTGCGAGCCAACCCCCGATCCGGAGGCCACCGAATCGGACGAGGCCGGCGAGGAAGAGACCGTCCATCGCACAGCTACCAGCCGGAAGCAGCGAGCATGGCGAGATGAGCGGGACGACCTCGAGTGTCCAGGGTGTCTGGGGAACCACACACGAGCAAACTGTCGGTTCCTAGACACCACGTGCAGCCGCTGCCTGAGGCGAGGACACATCGCAAAAGCATGCCGAGCCTCGCACCCGAGTTCCAGGAAACAGCGTTCGCCCCCACGGAGGC
>NW_015430337.1:0-1161 GCF_001527695.2 Protobothrops mucrosquamatus | reverse complement strand
ACTTTATCAAATGCCTTACTGAAGTCCAAGTAAATTATATCCACAGCATTCCTCTGATCCACTAATTTTGTCACTTGGTCAAAGAATGTAATAAGGTTTGTCTGGCATGATCTGTTTTTGACAAACCCATGTTGGCTTTTAGTAATGACTTTGTTTGCCTCTAGGTGTTCGCTGATTCGTTGTTTTATTATCTTTTCCAAAATCTTCCCAGGTATTGAGGTCAGGCTGATAGGTCTGTAATTTCCTGGATCCATTTTTTTTTCCTTTTTTGAAGATGGGAACTACATCAGGTCTTTTCCAGTTCTCTGGTAGTTTAAAACAGGGGTCCCCAACCCCTGGTCCATGGACCAGTACCGGGCCGCAGCACGCCAGCAACCGGTCCACACAAACAAGTAAAGCCCCATCCGTGGGATGCAGGCAGCACACAAAACCACACACCCTCCGGCCCGCGGAAAAACTTTTCTTCATGGAACCGGTCCCTGGTGCCCAAAAGGTTGGGGACCTCTGTCTTAAAATATCCCTTGCCCTTTATCAAAAAAGGATTAATTCAGACGTTGATGTTAATCCAAAGAAACAGTAACAATCCTATTGATATCAACCTGCCCTAAGATGTAATAACAGGATGGTGGTGTTAATTTGTAAGGTGACACTGAAAATGAATTAGAATTCTGGAAGCTTTTTGATATCTTCATTGCTCACTGAGTTTATAAACGGGAAAACAATGATAAAGGGGAAAAAAAGATAATGATCAAAGTAGTAGCAGATTACACATATTTGCTTCAGAACTGGAATGAAGAAAAATTGTGAAATATTGAAGCACAACTAAAGCAAACTCCCAAACATTTAAATTCAGGGCTTTATTTATCAGAAGTCCTTATTAACAAAAGGTTACTGTAGGTGAGATTTGCAAGAGTACAAAAATATCTGCTGGTTTTTCCCAGAAGGTATCCTCTGATTGAGGCGCGCTGACAATTTTGTACAAGCAGTTGAAAAGTGCTTTTTCATATGGCATCAGTTTTAAAATTGCAGAGATTTTCAGGGATTTATTATGTGACCTTCAATAGAATGTTGTTTTGTAAGTTATAATAAAGATATTACTGAATATTACATTTGGCAACGCCAAAGATAACAACATTCCTGTTGTAGTTTATCTTGGATTCT
>NW_015430336.1:0-1161 GCF_001527695.2 Protobothrops mucrosquamatus | reverse complement strand
CTGGAAAGTAAATATTCTGAATGAAGGAGATGTGACATCACTGCATGTTTGTACCTTCATACTCACAAGACAGGCTTGACTTGAAAAATGAATTGCCTTATCATTACGCTGTAGTGTAGGAGACTTCAATAAAGTGTAACAAATTTGTTTTTTCAGTGTAGTATAATGGTGAAATGATGGAAACTATAATCCAGCACAATTCTGAGTGAGGCTTTGGTTTGAGAGGAAGGCTGCTGCATGTTTCATGTATACATTAACTTCCTATATGAAGATAATTTTGTTTTAGATTACCAATTTAACATACAGAACAATCACCAGCTTCTATTGATGCACATATAAAATGCTTGTGCCTTCACTGCTAGGATGTAAACTGGAACTCCTAATTATGGATCAGAGTTATTAGATCCTGAGAATCGCACCCAAAAACCATCTTGACTGGGAATTATGAGAATTGTTCCAATATTGATGGAGAATGTTACATTAATATCAATCAGAATAGAGCTGGAAGAGATCTTGGAGGTCTTCTAGTCCAACCCCTTGCTTAAGCAGGAGACCCTATGTTGTTCGTCCATCGATTTCGATGAAGACCTTGACATCTTGTGGATTGTGGGCCATCAACGGTGTGTCCGTAGATGGCTGATTAGACTGATGTTAGCGCGGAATGTTCTGCCACATACTGAACAGAGAAATGTGGACACTGTTGCTTCAGCATTTGCAGCTCTGGCTTTACGGAGTGCTCGCTTCTCTTCTGCCAAGATTGTCCTCCTTTGTTCATATGTCTGGCACCCCTGGTAAACCAGAGTACGCCATGTCGGTCGATCATGCGCCAAGAGTTCCCAAGAGATGGTGTCGATATCCAGGGACTTGAGAGATGCTTTCAGCGTGTCTTTGTATTGCTTCTTTGTCCCCCATGCGATCGCTTTCCTTGAGACAGCTCACCATAGAAGAGCTGTTTAGGGATGCGATGGTCTGGCATCCTTACAACATGGCCTGCCCAGCGCATCTGGGCTTTCATCAACAGAGTGTAAACTGATGATAGGCCTGCTCTGGAGAGGACCTCTGTATCTGGTATCTTATCCTGCCACCGGATCCTCAGAATTCTACGAAGGCAAGTCATGTGGAAGTAATTCAGTTGCCTAACGTGCCTCCTGTACACTGTCC
>NW_015430335.1:0-1161 GCF_001527695.2 Protobothrops mucrosquamatus | reverse complement strand
CAAAACTATCATGGTAGTTGTAGCTTTTATGGCTTCCAAACCAGGGTCCAACATGAGAAGGTGGCTTGGAAGAAAAGTTTCTATCTTCACTATTCTTGTAAGCTCCCTTATCCAAGCAGGCATTTGTGTGGTGTGGATGACAACTTCTACCCCATATCCAGATTTGGATATGCAGTCACTAGCCAAAGAGATCATAGCATAGTGCAATGAAGGTTCTATCATCATGTTTTATTTTGTCCTGGGCTATATGGGATTTCTATCCATCATCAGCTTCACTGTAGCTTTCCTTGCCAGAAAGTTGCCAGACACTTTCAATGAAGCAAAGTTCATTACATTTAGCATGTTGTTGTTTTGCAGTGTTTGGCTGAGCTTTGTGCCAACGTATCTGAGCACTAAGGGAAAATACATGGTAGCTGTGGAGATCTTCTCTATCCTAGTCTCCACTGCTGGGTTACTTGGTTGCATCTTTTTCCCCAAATGCTATATAATCATATTGCATCCTGAACTGAACACTAAGGTACAACTGATAAAGAGGAAGAAGACCTGAGATTCCATGTTACAATTTTTTCCTATGGGGAAGCCATTCAGGAGGAAGACTTAGATAGTCCAGTTTCATTGCTTGATTAGATATGTGTATTCAGCTGCAGTTATGTACCTGAAATTATTATTCTTTATAAAGTACATGGAATGAACTAAACTGTGGATGAGCATGGTCTTCTCTGCAGGAAAGCAATGAACTATATTTTAATTCACATGCATTAATGGTCTTTGCTTGGTTTTGATGGAGATCAACAGCATTTTAATGTAACTTTGGTTGAAGTGAAGTATGTTAAAGATGCATGAGATATTAAAACTATGGGTTTTAAGAAGAGTTCCCATGAAAAAATAAACATTTACAGCCTGACTTGTAAGGAGGCCTAAATATTTTTAAATAATATAAGTTAACAGAAACACAAAGGGGAACATTAGAAACTGAATAGTTGTTTTCTTTTCTTTTTTCCCCTTCCTCTTTGTCCCTTTTTCCTCTTTATTTTCCAGTATTTCAATTGCAGTTAAATTTGCTTTATCTTCAATTCTCCTTTTTTCAATATGTACAAAGAACATTAAGTGACAATACAGACTTCAAAGCTGAATGCTTAAGGCATTTGTTATTTACAACAA
>NW_015430334.1:0-1161 GCF_001527695.2 Protobothrops mucrosquamatus | reverse complement strand
CGGGTCTGGCCTAGGGAGAATTTTAAATAGGGACAATTTTAATTCGAATCTTAATAACTATACAGCGACAAATATTTGGTTTTTAATTGGTTTTATGGGGGATGGCGTTTGTGTGTTTTAATATGCTGTAAGCCGCCCTGAGTCCTATAGGGAGAAGGGCGGCATATAAGTTTATGTAAATAAAATAAATAAATAAATATGACTTCACAACTAACAACAACAAAAGAACAGATAACCCTTAGATTTAATTAGACTTTTAAAATGAAAGATATGATTTAGGATTAAAATAGCATTTTCTTTCTTTTTTTGATATGGGAAATATGAAATAGGATGGCTAGTATGAATAACTTAGCTATATAAATGTAATTAATATTGAGAAAATCATAACTGACAAAGATATTTCAAATATTAATGGGAAATCAAACTTTAACAAGAGCATGAAAAACAGGATATTGATTTATGAATTGATATTTTTGTTATTTGTATAACAGTAAAATATGAGGTTGTTTACATTTAACTTTGTATGCATCAACAGTAGCAGGAATTGTGTGTAATGAGGGGGAAATGGAAAAAATATGGAGAAGAAAGGAGGATCAGGGAAAAAACACTGGATTGTGCAGTACTGAACAGATTTATATTGAAGAAGTCAATGTTAAATATGTGAACCCAGACAACATGTTCTTTACTAAGCACTAAAGATTGTAATTGTTAAAAATCAATAAAACATTTTAAAAAAAAGTGCCTTAGTCCAGCTCTTCCCATCATCTCTACTTTGACTCTGTTTAGACTGTTCTGCAGAAATCTCTATTTGCTAATAGATCTTGGACTCAAAAGGTATAGAAATTATTGCTACCGATCCTCTCTAGCTGAAACTTTTTTTAAAAAGTTTTTGGTTTTTTAATATGAATTTGGGAATATGCTAATGCTTATGTTAAGGATACTGTAAGTTCCAAATATTCCAAAGAATAGAATAGAATAGAATAGAATAGAATAGAATAGAATAGAATAGAATAGAATAGAGCTGGAAGGGACCTTGGAAGTCTTCTAGTCCAGCCCCCTGCTCAAGCAGGAGAATCTATATCATCTCAGACAGGTGAATGTCCAGTCTCTTCTTAAAAATCTCCAGTGATGGAGCCCCCACAATTTCTGGGAGTAAGCTGT
>NW_015430333.1:0-1161 GCF_001527695.2 Protobothrops mucrosquamatus | reverse complement strand
CTCGGAAGGATGGAAGGCTGAGTCAACCTTGAGCTGGTCAGGATCGAACTCCAGGCTGTGGGCAGAGTTTGCCTGCAATACTGCACTTTAACCACTGTGCTACCAGTGCTCTCTATATAAATTAATATAATACAATATATAATATAAAGAATAGAATATATAAGAATGGGTATATAAATGGATTGTAAATAAATAAATATATGTATATATACAACATCAATGGGAACTTTTTTTAAAAAAATGCATCAGTACAAAAAAATAACAAGCTGAAGAAAAGAATTTACTTCTCCCTCCTAGTGCATGATGATCCTAATTTATATTAAACCATTGTTTGCAATTAGCCACACCATCAGAGACCGAAAGAAAGAGCAAAGCATTTTTATATTTCTTAGCTTAGCTCACTGTAAACAACACAGAGCTGTTTACAGAATTTGATACCCTAAAATTTTCATTTAAAAAGAAATTAAACAGTTCATTAAAAAGAAAAAGCAGATTTCTAGTTATGATGTGGTTTCAAAATATGTAGCAAAAGTATCTGATAAAATTTGTGTCTTGTGAAGTATACTTTCTGCATGATTGTTAGTTGCATTCTTTAAACTATCCAGCTTTTCTGATCATTCCTTGCCAGTGTTTAAAATGTGGTTTACATTTTTTTCCTTAATATGCTTTGTATACAAACTTCAGATTTAACCTTTACTGAGAGAGAGAGAGAGAGAGAGAGAGAGAGAGAGAGAGAGAGAGAGAGAGAGAGAGAGAGAGAGAGAGAGAAATGGATGACACCTTTCACAGAAGTATGACAGAGAAGTAACATCTGTTAAAAGAAGCTGCAACTGGGTCAGTATTCTCAGTGAAGGTATTTTGCAGGACATTGTTTGTCATAAGTACTCCAACACTGAAGTGCAGAGAGGAAGAGAGATTAATTGCCACGCAACAGCTTTTAGGATTACTTGCTACTCAGACTAGGCGGCCTCGGTGGCCCTTTTGCCAGTGGCCCTTACCAGCGGCCTCGGTGACCCTCTCAAGATCTCCACCGGTGGCCTCGGTAATCACGGCAGCGACCACGGCGGCCCCTTGCCGGCGGCCTCTATCTCGGCGGCCCCCATGTTGGCGGCCTTACCAGCGGCCTCGGTGGCCTCCCTTGGGATCTTTACCAGCGGCCTT
>NW_015430332.1:0-1161 GCF_001527695.2 Protobothrops mucrosquamatus | reverse complement strand
AGAATAGAATAGAATAGAATGGAATGGAATGGAATGGAATGGAATGGAATGGAATGGAATGGAGTGGAGTAGAGTGGAGTAGAATAGAATAGAATAGAATAGAGTAGAGTAGAATAGAATAGAATAGAATAGAATAGAATAGAATAGAATAGAATAGAATAAGAATAGAATAGAATAAAGAATGGGAATGAAACAGAATAGGAATGGAATGGAATGGAATAAAATGGAATGGAATGGAATAGAATAGAATAGAATAGAATAGAATAGAATAGAATAGAATAGAATAGAATAGAATAGAATAAAGAATGGGAATGAAACAGAATAGGAATGGAATGGAATGGAATAGAATAGAATAGAATAGAATAGAATAGAATAGAATATTATGGAATAGAATAGAATAGAATGGAATGGAGTGGAGTAGAGTGGAGTAGAATAGAATAGAATAGAATAGAGTAGAGTAGAATAGAATAGAGTAGAGTAGAATAGAATAGAATAGAATAAGAATAGAATAGAATAAAGAATGGGAATGAAACAGAATAGGAATGGAATGGAATGGAATAAAATGGAATGGAATGGAATGGAATGGAATAGAATAGAATAGAATAGAATAGAATAGAATAGAATAGAATAGAATAGAATAGAATAGAATAAAGAATGGGAATGAAACAGAATAGGAATGGAATGGAATGGAATGGAATAGAATAGAATAGAATAGAATAGAATATTATGGAATAGAATAGAATAGAATAGAATAGAATAGAATAGAATAGAATGGAATGGAATGGAATGGAATGGAGTGGAGTAGAGTGGAGTAGAATAGAATAGAATAGAGTAGAGTAGAATAGAATAGAATAGAATAGAGTAGAATAGAATAGAATAGAGTAGAGTAGAGTAGAGTAGAGTAGAATAGAATAGAATAGAATAGAATAGAGTAGAGTAGAGTAGAGTAGAGTAGAGTAGAGTAGAATAGAATAGAATAGAATAGAATAGAATAGAATAGTGGAATGGAATGGAATGGAATTTTTAATTTTTTGAAAAGTCTGCCCAACAGTCATTTTGGCTCTATCAGCTTAGGAACCTGGATCATTTTTTCTTCTTCTTTTCAAAGTGAATATTGTCTCTTGAACTCCAGGTGTTTGACAGAGTCCGTGAAGAATGGCC
>NW_015430331.1:0-1161 GCF_001527695.2 Protobothrops mucrosquamatus | reverse complement strand
AAAGTGGACAAAAAATGTAATTGAGGGGATGCCAGAGATAATGTCCTTAATAGATGTTGTTTTAGGTACTGTCAAAACTTTCTATCTTTACTTAAATTGTTTTGTCAGAGCTGTGATGTAGGAGAGTGCTTCTGCTATCCATTCTTCTAGCCTCGTCCCTCCAACAAAGTTCCCTTTGAAAATGACTCCCAAGAACTATGGCACTGCAGAAGCAGCATAGTATATGTTCTCTTTATTAAGACCCTGAAAAAATTGAATTTGATGGATGATGAGTTTGTTGGTGGAAGATGAGATTGAAAGTGGTGATCTTTGGTAGATAACAACTGCTGGAAAGAATCACAGCAACTCCGGCTGAAATTGTTGAGAAATCCCAAAGCCATTTATATTTTTTTTAAAATCTCATTTTAAAACAAAGCTGTAAGACCACTTGCCCTTTTAAAAAATGAATTACTTTATAATGGGTTTTGATAAAGGGCAAGGTATCAGATTACTTTCTTTATATATATATATATATTCTCACCTTCAGTGTAAACTTCCCTGATGGTTAGCAGTATAAAATGTGAAACATAAATGTGCATCAATTCTTACTTATGCCCCTTGCCTTTCCTAGCAATGGAACTGGTAAGATACTGCTTCATCCATTGTGTTCGATCTTTGGTTTGAAAGAGGAAGAACAACTGCTTGGTAGTTTTGTCTATAGGATTTCTGAAGTTTAGGTCTCCAATTAATAGGATCAAATCAAATTATTAGAGGCAGTACATTTTCAATTCTAATTGTTGGGGAATTAAATGTGAGATGCTACTGCCTAGTGACTTTTCAAAAGCCTGTAATTGGTCATTTTGGGAACAAATACTAGATCTTCTCAGATACAAAGAAGAGAAAGACATGGAGACTTTTAAGAGGTGGAAAAGATGGCCATGTTCTTCCATCACATAAAACATATTGTTGTGTTCTTTGTATTCCCCCCCCCCCTTAATCCCCTATGCATATCCTGATCACCCTTTAAGGGTGATTGCCCTTCACCATTGATCGCCCATTAAGGGTGATTGCCCTTCACCATTGATCGCCCATTAAGGGTGATTGCCCTTCTCCATCTGCATACAGTTTCATGCCCGTTGCTGGTTGGCTAACTAGCAACAGGGTCTTGCCAGCCAATGGAAT
>NW_015430330.1:0-1161 GCF_001527695.2 Protobothrops mucrosquamatus | reverse complement strand
TGAAACTCTGTTCAAAGACTTCTTTCATCTACTTTTCTCATTCAGCTTTTCTTAACATTTTTGATGAACATTCTTGACATGGAATTATTTTTTTTAAAGAGAACCTGATATCAAGAAAAGAGCATTGATTATTTTCGAAATGGAATGTAGTATGCACAAGAGCAGATGACTAATAGTACTACTACACAGTCTGGGTTTTTGTTTTTTTATCAAGAGAAAGATTTAACATCAGTCAATATGCCCAAGCTACACTCTTTTAAATAACCATATGTTTATTTCTCCTTCTGATTTCCTCATTGTTATGTTCAAGTATAAAAACTCACTTCAGCAATATCATTGTAGCAGTGAATCTGTGCAGTAAGTTGATTCAGGAATGAATATTTCAAAACTGCAGCATCTAGTGGTGTAAAAAAGATATTGCTTGCAAAATTGAATAGAGAAATATAATCTCTGCTTGAGTGGAGCTCAGTGGAAGGGCTCCTTTTAATTTCAGCTAGTTCTTATGCTTGATTTGTTCTTTTTATGAATTTAATCAATTTTCCTAGCGTTTGTTGGGGTGTGTGTGTGATAAAAAAGACATCACTTTCTGCATTGTTCTACTAGCATAGAGTTCTATATAATAATAATAATAATAATAATAATAATAATAATAATAATAATAATAATAATAATAATAATAATAATAATAATAATAATAATAATAATAATAATAATAATAATAATAATAATAAAGTTGGAAGGGACCTTGGAGGTCATCGAGTTTAACCCCCTGCCCAGGCAGGAACCCTACACCATTTCAGACAAACAGCTGTCCAGTCTCTTCTTAAAAACTTCCAGTGTTGGAGCATCCACCACTTCTGGAGGCAGGTTGTTCCATTGGTTAATTGTTCTAACATTCAGGAAGTTTCTCCTTAGTTCTAAGTTGCTTCTCTCCTTGATCAGTTTCCACCCATTATTTCTCGTCCTGCCTTCAGGCGCCTTGGAGAATAGCTTGACTCCCTCTTCTTTGTGACAGCCCCTGAGATATTGGAACACTGCTATCATGTCCCCCCTCATCCTTCTCTTCGTTAAACTAGACATACCCAATTCCAGCAACTGTTCCTTATATGTTTTAGCCTCCAGTCCCCTAATCATCTTTGTTGCTCTTCTCTGTACTCTTTC
>NW_015430329.1:0-1162 GCF_001527695.2 Protobothrops mucrosquamatus | reverse complement strand
AAAAAAACCCTCCTTTTGGGCATTTTTCTTTGATAAGGCCTCTTGCTTTAACTTGAAGCCAATCTATAGATCCAGAGGGAGCTGTAAAGCTTCTAACATGACCTAAAATAGCTTTTGAGACTAAAAATGTCACAGCTTTTATTGTCCAATATTTCACTGCCTTACAGCAGTAGAAGTGTGTGCAGGTCTCAGTAGATTTTGGGAGAGAGAGGGAAAAACTTTGTACTAATAGAATTAAATCACATGGAAATCAGTTTTCAGGCATCCAGAAACAATGGGGTTTTGATATACAGGACCAATGTCTTGAAAAATACAGATTAATCCAAACTTGAAAACTACGCCATCAAAATCCCATAAACATCTGACACAGTGCATGGTTATTAGGATATAATACAATCTTTGCAAAGGATCCATGCCTGTGATTCTGAGGTCATAGATTTCTTAAAGGCAAAGATTTTGTTCATTCACATAAAGGATTTAAATGCACAGAGTACTGCATGGTTTAAATCCCCCAAAGGCTGAGATACAGAAGTGGGTGCTTACTAAATTATTTATTATTTCTCTAATACACTTTTTAAAGAGTAGCAAAAATAGATCTCCCCCAAATCACACAATTCTTCATCTGCTGCATTCACTTTTTAAAATAAATTTATTAGCTTTTAAAAAAAAAACACTAGAAAGATAGGAATTAAAAGTTAATGTGTGAAAGAGAAAAAAATAAACAAAAATTAAACAAAGCCAAATGTACAGAAAGAAAGGAAAAAAGAAATACAAAGATATAACTTTCAATTTTCTTTTACAAAAGTCATAAGCATAAATTTATACTGATCTCTACAATATGTGCCTTGCGCACAGTCACCCATGCTCTTGTCACCTCCCGCCTGGACTACTGTAATGCTCTCTACATGGGGCTCCCCTTGAGGAGCATTCGGAGGCTCCAGTTAGTCCAGAATGCAGCCGCGTGGGCGGTGATGGGAGTGACTCGTCGCTCCCATGTAACGCCGCTGTTGCGCGAGCTGCACTGGCTGCCGGTGGCTTTCCGGGTGCGCTTCAAGGTGTTGATTATCATCTTCAAAGCGCTCCATGGCATCGGACCTGGTTATCTCCGAGACCGCCTTCTGCCTCAGATTACCTCTCATCGGCCGATACGCTCCCACAGAGA
>NW_015430328.1:0-1162 GCF_001527695.2 Protobothrops mucrosquamatus | reverse complement strand
GTAATTGTGTATATATTAATGCCCTGTAATAGATCATTGCTCTATATGTCTTGCAGTCATAGTTAGTAACATATTCAGAACATTGTTAAAGCTTATTCTTCACTGGAATGATTCACATAAAAAACCCAAGTTGGTTGCATGTGATTATTTCATCAGACTGGGGAGTTCTGATCTATCTTTCATGAACATATATTTTTTTGAAAAAAGTTTCTAACTTTAATTAAAGATAGCACAATAAGGAGCGGGTGGGAGGGGAGGAAAAGGAAAATAATATTTAGTTCTGGGAGTTAAACCTTGTGCACAAAAGCAGAGTAAGAGAAAGCCATGTTTCAGTAGTGAGACACACACTTCTAGTTGGCAAGAATAAATGGAAAAGTAGGAAACACACTTATTGTTATGCCATTTATTTATTGTACACAAGCATGGAAGTTCTCCTAGAGATAGATAGATAGATAGATAGATAGATAGATAGATAGATAGATAGATAGATAGATAGATAGATAGATAGATATGGTAGATATAAATAGATAGAGAGATAGTAGAGATAGATGATGGATGGGTGAATGGATGGATGGATGGATGGATGGATGGATGAATATATAGATGACGGTATTTGATAGTTACCATCTGAAGTAATATCCGAAGCAAAACGTCCAGACTCAGTCACAGTTTTGTTCAATATAGTATCAACCTTGTGAACTCTCAAGTTTCCTCTTTCCACTATATATTCAGGATGGACAGTGATTAATATATGTATTTATAGGTAAGGGTGTAGGTATATACATATATGTTGCATATAGTATGTTTATATGTGTGTTGTATATGTGTACACTTTTGAGAGGAGGCAACAGAATTTCATTTTTAATATGGGCCAGTGTGATCACCCTAAAAAATAACAATAAAGGTTATATTATAATAGATAGACAGACGGACGGACGGACGGACGGACGGACGGACGGACAGACAGACAGACAGACAGACAGATAGATAGATAGATAGATAGATAGATAGATAGACAGAGAGAGAGAGAGAGAGAATAGAAGTAGATGGTAGATAGATAGATAGATAGATAGATGATAGATAGATAGATAGATAGATAGATAGATAGATAGATAGATAGATAGATAGATAGATAGAGGGAGAGAGAGAGAGAGAGAGAGAG
>NW_015430327.1:0-1162 GCF_001527695.2 Protobothrops mucrosquamatus | reverse complement strand
ACAACTATTGACAAGTGATCCTGGCAAAATGATGTCCGCTGGGTTGTAAGCAATTGGAAGTGACAATGAAGTCAGATTCATGATTATTTATTAGTTAGTGGTTGTGAATTCTCTCATGCTGATTGGCACATTTTGTGCCAAAAATATATGTTTTATTATGCAAGCTTCCATACTCAGTCCAGATGCATTTGTACACAGACAAATGTTTTCTATGAAGACTCTTTATCATACTTTGAATATGCCCTCCTCCTCTTCACCTTTTAAAAGCTTTATTATTTTTATTACAATTAAATAATGTTATTATTAATTTGCTTGGTATAAAACCATATTGAAAAATATCTACCTGCAAAGATATATATTTTAAATTAAACAGCAGTAAGGATATCCCTTCCTGTAAATGTATCCTATTCATTATGCTTCTGGTGTTAGATTGGGTATTACACTATTATAAAATGTGAGAGACCTAACTGTATGTGAAAGTATTTTATACTTGAGTGCTTCCTAAAGAAATCTATGACTCTGAATAACACAATGACATAGTCTATTTCTGCTCAGTAGAGCTTTCTTTCTTTGTAGGCTGTCATCCGAAATACCAAATACCAATAGAAGAGAATATACATAACTCCAGTTTGAACTGTAGATAGTTAAGTCACTATTCTATGTTGCAGATGAGGACCTGAGGCTAAAACATTATAGGAAAATGACAATAATTCTTGCCTTGCTAACTTTCTACTTTTTCTATTTATTCAAACCATGAAGGATGAAAGTAAGGATGAGCACAACCATCTGTATCACTCGCCATTAGTATGACTCAGTTGGAGGTGCAAAGCAAGAAGAAAGTTTCTCTAAGCACCTTAAGACAGTTCTAAACCTCGAATTTTAAGGATTAATTGCAGAAACAATTCCTTGCTTTAAAAGTTATTCTTCCAGTTCGAAGATTATGATTGGCATGGAACTAGTCAGTGGTAGGATTCAACCGGTTCGCACCAGTTCAGCAGCACCTGTAGCTAATTTTTTGTTGCCCAGGCCCAGAATGGATTTCCGGAAGTGGCATCCACACAGAGAACCAGTTGTTCACATATTTTTTTTTTTTTTCAATATAAAATTTTTATTATTTTTCATCATAGAAAAAAACATCACAAATATTACACAATACTGTAAG
>NW_015430326.1:0-1162 GCF_001527695.2 Protobothrops mucrosquamatus | reverse complement strand
ATCTGGATGATTTCTCTCTGGGAATGATTCTTTGCTGGATCTCTTTGCTGATGGGGGAGGCTTTTATTTTGGATCTAGTGGTTTTTTCCAGGTAGGTGGTGGGATCTGTGTTTAGGGGTTTGTATGTGGAGTCTTGGAGTAGGTTGGTTAATTTGGTTTGGTAGTCAGATGTGTTCATAACCACCGTGGCGTTGCCCTTCTCTGCTGGTAGGATTATTATGCTGGTGTCTTCTTTCAGGTTGAGTAGTGCTGTCTGTTCCTCTTTGGGTAAGTTGCTTTTGGGTGGCTTGCTGGTGCAGAGGATGTTGGTGATTTTGAGTCTGATTCTGTTAGCGTCATCGGGGTTGATTTTGGTCAGGCTGGTTTCAACTCCGCATATAATGGTTTCAGTGGGGATGTGTTTGGGAGCGACTGCAAAGTTGAATCCTTTGGAAAGGACATTGGTTTCGGCTTTGGTAAGGATCCTATCTGAGATGTTATGCACTGTTTGTTTCATGTGTGGATGTGAGGGAGGAGGGGTTTGTTTCTGGCATTCTTGTAGTCTTCGGAGTTTGTTGGTGTGTGTGTCTGTTTTGAGGTTGGTCTGTGTTTCGGCTCTCCAGACGGCGAGTTGTTTGGATTTGTCCCAAAGTGCGGGGTGGATCTTGTTGCTGAGTCTAAGATGAAGTGTGAGGAGATCTTTGTTGATTCGGTCTAGGAGGAATCTTTTTGTGTGAAGTTCATTTCTGATTAGGGCCAGTTCTGTTCTTTTCAGGATGCGTTTGGTGGCTGCAGTGTTGGAGTGGAATTTCAATTGGAAGCATGTGGGGATTAGATTTTGATCTCGGCAGTTGCGTAGGAATGTGAGGTCACATAAAATGGAAGCTCTTTGGACTTCGAGTTTTTCATAGGTCCTGGTTAGATGGTGGATTTCCTCCCCGTAGAGGTACGATATTTGTTTTCTGAGGTTTTCACGGGTGTTTGTATGTAGGTCTTTGGTCATTCGGGTTTTCTCCCGTGTAGAATTGGAAGTGTCCTGGCGATGTTTCGACGAAGTCACATTCGTCATCTTCAGGCTGGTGTCTTCAGCTTCGTGCTTCTGGGAGTAGTGTGTGTGATCGCAGCTGTTTCTTCCTTTTAACTGCCAGTGGGGTTTGAGCTGATTGGGTGGGAGCTTGGCTGT
>NW_015430325.1:0-1162 GCF_001527695.2 Protobothrops mucrosquamatus | reverse complement strand
CGTTCTCTTCCTTTTGCACCAATCGCACCTGCAAAGCAGGCGTCACGGCCCAGCCTTGCCCTGTGCCCCAATTACTCCGGGAGAGGTTGGCAACGGCTGCCACTCCGAGTCTTTAATTGGGACTGGGCAATGTCGGCTAAGGCGCTCTGTATTTTTTCCAACAGCAAGTCTCCGCGATAAACCACTTCTTCGAGACGGGCGGCAGCCTCGTGGTTCTCTTCCTCCAAGCGATACAAGTTGGCAGCCTAGGGGTTCAAAAGTGGAGGGAACAGGACTTTGGGGTGACTATTTTAAAATTGCACTGGGCATCTTCTTCAAAGAGGCAAAAAGGAAACAGTTATCCCGTCATATTTTTTCTGCATGTCACTTTTGGATGATGTAATACTTCGTAACATCACACGTTTAGATAAGTCAAAATAAGAGAAAATGTCTTTCAGGGTTTTTTTTAAAGCTTCTGTATTAGTAATTTTTTATTATTATTATTATTATTATTATTATTATTATTATTATTTATTATTATTATTATTATTATTATTATTATTATTATTATTATTATTATTATTATTATTATTATTATTATTATTATATTGATCATCGCGCAGTCAGCCAGATGTTCAGACTGGATTTGGCATTTCTGTCTATCTATCGAGTCCTTACCCAGGACCTGGGATAGGCAGATGTGGAGGTTTGATGGTATTACAGATATCGTTGCAGGATGGAAGCAGTTCCTAGTAAGGCCGCCTTTTGCAATTGACTAATGGCAATTAATAATAATAATAATATTAATAATAATAATAATGTTGGAAGGGACCTTGGACGTCATCTAGTCCAACCCCCTGCTCAAGCAGGAAACCCTATACCATTTCAGACAAATGGTTGTCCAGTCTCTTCTTAAAAGCTTCCAGTGTTGGAGCATTCACAGCTTCTGGAGGCAGGTTGTTCCACTGGATAATTGTTCTAACTGTCAGGAAATTTCTCCTTAGTTCTAGGTTGCTTCTCTCTTTTTGTTTTTCACACTTTGTAATATTGCACGTCTATATAATTCGGAATGAGACAAAATGTATTTAAGTCTGTCCTGTAGGTTTTTTTTTAAAGCTTCTGTATTAGTAATTTTGTTTCATACTTTGCAACATTTCACCTTTGTATAAATCAGAATGAAACA
>NW_015430324.1:0-1162 GCF_001527695.2 Protobothrops mucrosquamatus | reverse complement strand
TGTGTCACGTATTCTGACCTGAGCCCATGTGTGCCTCTCTGGTATACTTGATGGTAATGGTTAGTCCCATTATGTCCCAAAAGTAAGTCTCCTGTTTCCCTGGTGATGGGGCTAATGACTCTTAAGAGCTTCCTTTGTCTTGAGATCCCTGGCTCCAAACTTACTGATGGTTCTACATCTGCATTTGTATAGGCCTAGCCACTGGTTTGGGCAAAGAGATGAGGCAAGGTTTGGTTTCTGCTTTTCAAAAAAATGCTTTTAAAAATCCTTTTGGTGAAAAATATTTTTTCCTTTTTTAATATTTCCTTCTCTGGGGCTTTGACTTCCCACAAGGCTTTGGGGAAAAAAACTTTTAACATGCTAAACTGCAGGTTATTTAATATCTTATTTTCTCAATTTTTATTGCACCTTTCTATCATGTTTTTGTTTTGTTTTGTTTTACCCCAGGAATGTACATTTCTGATAAAGCTCTAGGACATAATTTATGTAAACTAGCAAACCAATAATATCTAAGAGATTTCAGTGGGTGAGATTAACGTTTGCATAATTTTCCTTTTACAATCAGCAATAGAAGAGAACTGTGGCTGGAATATTATAACATTAATATCATACTAATGTAATACATGCTGTAGAGAACAACCCAGAGAACAATAGTTGGAATGAAATGTTCTGAATTCTGACCTGAAAATTCTGAGTGATGTTCTAAAAATTACCTTCTTCTCTCTAGTCCTGTTAGATAATTGGAATCATCATGGATATTTACTATATGGCAGTGATGCTGAAACAACCATTGCTTCATCAATTGAAACATGTTTAATTCATATGTGCTATGTTTTCAGTTTTTTAAAAAATATACCGAGAGTAAGGTGGCTTGCAACAATTAAAACTATATGAAATGGAACAGCAAACTGAATCCAATTAAATTCAGTAATTAGTAAAATAATTTAAAAGAAACAACAACAGATAACAGCAAAGAACCTTGATCCTTGACTAGAGCCCTGAACTGAAATGGCTGTTAGATATTGGGCTGGCAGCACTGCATAATCACCTCAGAAACTACAGTAACATACGAAGCTTGGCCTTGGTTTGTGACAGCACATCTGTGGAGTCCTAACTGAGCCAATTTACCACACTCAGAAGCAAATACTGTCCTGATATCAAT
>NW_015430323.1:0-1162 GCF_001527695.2 Protobothrops mucrosquamatus | reverse complement strand
GGAAGGTTTTGCTACATACAAAGTATCCATGTGCAGAGCGCATTAGGTTGCCACATATTACTGACAGAGAACTTTCCCAGTGAATTTTCCCAGTGATTATGCATTACATCATTGTTCTAGCAATTATGCAGACACATCATTATTGCAGTTATGCAGACAAATCATTATTCTAATAATTGTTCAATTTACTATATTAATAGGACACATAGAAGGTATCAGTGTTAAATACCTAACTTCAAAATTTTTGTCCCTCATTAACTGAGAATCTTAATTAGGTTAGATTCTGTCAGGTACCAGCAACCAAAATCCCTTGTGAATAACACTTTGAACTTTATTGTTTGGCATCTTATGTTACAAGAATCTCACCAGACTGCTTGTCTTCTCTTGGGAATGACCAGATAAGGCTTCATGGATTCTGGGGGAGGTCCTGCTTATGCCGTTTTCAGCTATGTAATAATACCAAGCTCAGCTCTTGCTTGACCCCTCCCTCCAGCCTAGCTGCCAATTCCCCCACAGATTCCCACAGATCTAAATGCAGTTGTCTTAATTATGAATGCACGCACGTATATTGTTCATACATTACGTAACTGCTGCATAAAATATCAGTGTGATGTCTCTTTTTTCCTACAGCATTTATCAAGTTATGCAGGATATAAGTAACTGTTATCATCCAGGATATTAGTAGCACTCTTTTTCTCTGCAGTAATAAATATTCATTCAAAGTTGTTTCTGTTTCCACTAAATACCAGGCTGGAGAATGGGGAAAAACTTTGATCAGATGTGGGAAAATAGTGGTATTATTTTTTTCTGTTATATGCAAAATATTCTCGATGTACCAGCAGCCCGTACTTGAAAATAGCACCATTCTTATCAGAGCAGGAAGTTCAGTAACGCTTCTGCACCTAATGAGGGTGGGTTTTTTCCCCCCACTGGAGGGCATCCTTGCTACGTATACACGTTTCTTATGCACAGTTTTAACATGAAATTAGAGCAGATATAGCAGCTGAAATCGCTTAAATATCTTTGTGTCTGAATATATTGTAAATCTCTATCTAGCATATTTAGTAACAAATACCACAATCACAGCCATTTGGAAAGACGGGGCTTTTAAATGCAAAAATGCTACTCTATAAGCCACACAACTTAATAATTGTTATATTAT
>NW_015430322.1:0-1162 GCF_001527695.2 Protobothrops mucrosquamatus | reverse complement strand
AATTGGCTGACAAACCACACCCAATGGTTAGTCCTTAATGGAACTACATCTATATGGAGCGCTGTAAGCAGTGGGGTACCCCAAGGCTCTATCTTAGGCCCACTATTCTTCAATATTTTCATAAATAATGTAGATGAGGGAATAGAAGGGGAACTTATTAAATTTGGAGATGACACTAAGCTGGCAGAAATAGCCAACATCCAGAAGACAAGCTCAAGATATAGAAGAATCTTGATATATTTGAACTATGGGACCCTATCTAAAAAATTAAAATTCAATGGGGAAAAGGACTTCTGGTTTGCCGCCGCCGCGGCTGCTGCAGATGTTTCGAAGGCAAGCTCATCTTCCACGTCCAATTTCGCATTGCAGAGGGACCCTGGAAAGGGTCGAAAGTCGCCCCACCAGCAAGGAGGGGATTAGTGCTGGATTGCGGGAGAGCGGTAGCTCTTCCGCTTGATCCGGCGCAGCCCTCCAAACCAGCAGACGAAAAACCGGCTATAGCAATATGGCTCGTTACTAGACTGCAGAAAGCGAAGGTCACACTTACTACCAGGTACCTACAAAGCAGCGCGGAAGAGACTGGGTGAGATCTGAATCTCTCTTCAATCCTAATTATTTTTTCCACCTGCATAAGCTGCCCAAAGTATTTTCCCCCCCTGTAGAGAGGGAAGGGAAACTTCATCCCACCCTCTAATAGCGGCAACTGACTATCCAGGGGAGTTTTAAAACATTAAAATAATAACCTGATTTTAACTGGACTGTTACCTTTCTATAGCATGAGGACTAAAAGATTCCTTATTTTTATTGAAGATTTGGGTTTTTATCTACAAAAAAGTAGTAAAACCCGGAAAAAGATTAAAAAATTTGGACTAAATAAAAAAGAGAAAAAAAATCCTAAACGGTATGGATGACACCTTGTGGCCAAACCTGATATTACAACCTGTTATTGCCTAACAGAGACTGGGCTTGCAACCCAGATGATAAATAAGACTTCTGTAACCTTGGCAGATATCAGCTGTGAGAAGCCCAGTTGTGTTTCATACTCGGTGAAAAAATTACTCTTATTTTTTATTGTAAACCTTTTAATTTAATACACTATTAAGAAAATATGGCTGAAGATCACGAACAGATTCTTTTTATGATGAAACCAATTCTTAAAACT
>NW_015430321.1:0-1162 GCF_001527695.2 Protobothrops mucrosquamatus | reverse complement strand
TCTCGGAGAAAAGGTGGCAGAACTCAAACCTGGCCACGCCCTCATCAAACCCTAGGACCGCCCCTTTAGAGAACAGGAATGCAAGTAAAATTTGGGAGGGGCTATTTCCGGTGTGGGAGGGGCTATTTCCGGTGCGGCCGGCCCGGAAAAAGGTGCCGGAACGCGGTTCCGCCGCGTTCCGGCTGAAAAAAAGCCCTGATAATAGAATGCTGGTAGAGCTGGTTCTCTCCCTCTCCATCCAAAGAAGAAATTTCTACCTTTTGTTTCTACTGCACAAAGTGATGGGATTACACAAAAGGAAGCTGTTTGTGATACAGGTTCAGTGACCACTGAAACCTGTGACAACAAGTGGTAGTTGTAACTGAAGTTGTGGCTGGCACAACACCCACACATTTATGTGATTGCGATCCAGGTGCTCAGCAATCAGCCCAGATTTCTGACATTGCAAGTTTCATTCATTCACATGTTCATGATTTGCAGCCTTCCTTTCCTGCTTCCCACAAGAGATCTTTGCTTAACAATGGTAACTAGGGACTGCCAGAACTGCTGTTGCTAAGCAGTAATGTCATGTGATGTTGCGCTTTAAAACACATTGCTTAGCAATAGAAATTCCAATATTCCAGTTACAGATATTAACCAAGAACTACCTGTACTGAGGTCACCAAATGACTTCTTTTTGTTTTAGGGACCCTAAAGAAGACTTACATGAGTCTGCATTAACAGGACTGTGCTACAAATTCAGATATTTCATATTTCTCCTTCTGTCTTAATCCTCTGCAGAAAAGGAATGTAAGGATCTACTAGGCAATAGGTTGCTTAGTGCAGAGGTCTCCAACCTTTCCAGGCTCATGGACCGGAGGGAAGGAGAGCAGCTTCAAAATTGGTGCACGTGCACATGGGGCCACGCACACTGACGCGGCACTAGCAGCCCCATTCACATGCAGCATGCTCTGGCACCATGCACCCCCCCCGGCGGCGATTAGCAGCCCACCGGGGTTAGCGCCCCCGTTCGTGCATGTGCAAACGGGCCATGGATACCTGCCTTTTGCTAGCGTTCCTGTTCTTGTTCACGCACACATGCAAATGGGCCACGGGCGCTAGCGCGAGTGGGGGGGAATGCATGCATGCATGCACTGGCCAGCCATTTCTGAGGCCTGCTGGC
>NW_015430320.1:0-1162 GCF_001527695.2 Protobothrops mucrosquamatus | reverse complement strand
GGCCAAATGAAGAATGGAAAAGAGATAAGGCAAAGTATTACATGGCTAGTAAATTAAAAAAAAAACACAAAAAACCTAGCAGGCCACACCGATAACGTGGAGACCTGGCAATGGCTAAGAGAGCAGGAAAGTTGAAAAAAGAGTCCCAGGGGCTAATTTGGGCTGCTCAAGGCCAGGCCCCAAGTTCAAATCTGTAGAGCAGTGGTTCTCAACCTGTGGGTCGGGACCCCATTTGGGGTCGATCGACCATTTCACGGGGGTCGCCAAGCAAGGCTGTCCGCCATTTTTTTGTCTGCCATTTTTTTTGTCCGCCATTTTTTCCCCCTTTTCCGGCGGGTGCCTTACCTCTCTTGGGCTGGGCCAGCTGGTGGTCGGCCTGCTCCGTCTCTGCCGCTTGCCAGCTACGCCTCGGTCGGCGCAGGGGGCGGAACCACACATGCGCGGTGCTCCCGGGCAGGGAAAGTCCTCGACTTACGACCGGTTGGGTAGTCCTCGACTTACGACCGGTTTAGTCCTCAACGTACGACCGGTTTAGTCCTCGACTTATGACCGGTTGGGGTCGCGGCATTAAAAAGGTTGAGAACCACTGCTGTAGAGAGACAGAATTGAGAAGGCAGCAACAGACAGGAAGTGCCGCTTCTGCAAAGAAGCTGAGGAAGCTGAGGATGGACAGTGATTAATATTTATTGGTTACTTATATGCAGGGCTTTTTTTCTCATAGAACTCCCAGAACGGAGTTCAGGCACCTTTTTTTGGATGGAACCTTGTAGGGTAGGCAAGGCGGGTTGTATGACGTGTGTGAGTTCCAGCACCTTTTTTTTTTTTTTTTAGAAAAAAAGCACTGCTTATATGTAAGGGTGTAGGTCTATACATGTGTTGTATATAATATGTTTTAAATGTGTATTATGTATGTGTACACTTTGAGAGCAAGCCACTCAATTTCATTTTTAATGTGTGCCGTTGTGCCCAAAGTAAAAAATGACAATAAGGGTTATCTGTCTGTCTGTCTGTCATCTATCTATCTATCTATCTATCTATCTATCTATCTATCTATCTATCTATCTATCTATCTATCTATCTATCTATCATCTGTCTATCATCTGTCTGTCTGTCTGTCTATCTATCTATCTGTCTGTCTGTCTGTCTGTCTGTCTGTCTGTCT
>NW_015430318.1:0-1162 GCF_001527695.2 Protobothrops mucrosquamatus | reverse complement strand
CACAGGTTGAGAACCGCTGTGTTAGTTGTTAATAAAACTTTGCTCTGCCTCACACTTGGAAAGTAAAACATTCTAATACTGTGATAATATTAAAAGAAAAGCCTGCAATAATTTCTTTTGCTCAAATACCATAAACCTTCTACCAGTTTATTTTATTCAAAGCTATGTACTTATTTTCATCACTCTTAAGAGAAAAAAAACCCCAAATTTGTATAGATTTGTATAGATTAGCAGATCACACAAGTGCAAAACTAATTTATTGTATGTTGCAAAATTCGTAATATACATGGTATTACAGAGGTTGCGCTACTACAAAAACCTCTAATATGAGCTTCCTTTGAATAATATTTGGAAAGTACAGCTGCTCTTACAAGCTGCAGCCAGAGCAGTCTAAGAGCCTGTTCTTCAAAAATATGACTTCATTGTTATTCAATCAGCACTTCTATCATCCACTTATTAAAACTTTCTGGAGGGTTTTTGTTCCACATTCTGCCTCCCTGAGTTGATTCCATGTCTGCCAGCTGAAATGCATTTCATCAGTCAGGGAGATTTAATTTATTGGGGCTGATTGCTGTAAATTAATTGCTTTTATTTAGAAGTTCTTCACCTTGTTCTTATTGTCATCTGTAACTACTCTGAGGGAGGGATGGTAATGAGGCTTCACTGAATCACACAAAGCATCAGTTATGTATATTAAAGAACAAACAAAATACGCTGCTATTTCTACAAGTTTCAATAGTTTAATTCTAGTTTTGCCAGATAACAGAAGGATCTCAAAAAGTCTCCGGAATCTTTTCTTTCTTTCTTTTTTTTTTTACAAACTTTTATTGAGT
Organism: Protobothrops mucrosquamatus; assembly: GCF_001527695.2. Classification (NCBI taxonomy): domain Eukaryota; kingdom Metazoa; phylum Chordata; class Lepidosauria; order Squamata; family Viperidae; genus Protobothrops; species Protobothrops mucrosquamatus. The sequence goes on along the minus strand of NW_015430318.1, from coordinate 329 downwards.
TTTTTATCCATAAAGGGGAAAAAAGGGAGGAATATAGGTATGGTAGACAGGGGAGGGTGGGGAGGAAAAAATGGGGGATTTGGAAGGGGGTAAGGGTAATATATAGTCAATAATTTTACAAGCAAGTAGATATCCGGCATATCATAATACGTAAATACCTTATCGTAATATTTAAATAACATATAACATATTCAAATATTTTTCACTTAAACTTAGCTTTAACCATAAAGGCATAACCATAAATTATTGAAAAACAAGTATTTCCACCTAATAGCTAAACAAACATATTAATACTATTGAAGTCTCAGAGAAAAAGAATAGAAGAAAAG
>NW_015430317.1:0-1162 GCF_001527695.2 Protobothrops mucrosquamatus | reverse complement strand
ACCAAAACTGGATGCAGTATTCCAAGTGTGGCCTTACCAAGGCATTGTAAAGTGGTATTAATACTTCACGTGATCTTGATTCTATCCCTCTGTTAATGCAGCCTAGCACTGTGTTGGCCTTTTTGGCAGCTGCAGCACACGGCTGGCTCATATTTAAGTGATTGTCCACTAGGACTCCGAGATCCCTCTCACAGTTACTGTTATTGAGCAAGATACCCCCTATACTATACCTGTCCATTTGGTTTTTCTTGCCTAAATATAGAACCTTACTTTTTTTCACCATTGAATTTCATTTTATTAGATAGTGCCTCCGTATTTAAAAGTATCTCAGATGCTTATGAAGTTCTTGGGAATCTTTATTTCTAACTCTGCTGGGGTCTGTTCACTTTGTACCCCTTGCCACACAAAAGTTTTGTTAAGTTTGCTTATGCACTAGAATATTAGAAAGCCCCACTTTCGTCATGGGAATCAGCAGGCATTAGCCCCAAGACAAGTACAGAAGGAAGTTTTAAAAAAATACCTCAGTATTGAAAAGCTGAAGAATGTTCTCATAATATTTACTATTTGCCGAACATTTATCTGGATTTGGCATTCCTCCCCATAATAATCTAATGTCAATAGTTGATGAAATATATTTGGCATTCAGGATGCTACGTATTATTTGTCGATATGCAAAAATAATAACCTGATGCACAATGCTATTTGCTGCAGTGATTTCCATATTATTATTATTATTTTCTTTTATGGCCCTATAATCCCTTGCATCGGAGTGGGGTTGGGGCTGAGTGTTCACCGGCCAGATGCCTTTCCTGACACCTATGCGGAGTTGGCAGCAGTTATTTTCTCTTTGCGCTCACAAAAAAGATATTGAGAGTTTAGAAAAAATGCAGAGAAGAGCAACTAAGATGATCCAAGGCCTGGAGGCTAAAACATACAAAGAATGGCTGCTGGACTTGGGTTTGCCTAGTCTAAAGAAAAAAAGAAATAGGGGAGACATGATAGCAGTATTCCAGTATTTGAGGGGCTGCTTTTGTTCACCAAAGCACCAGAGGGCAGGACAAGAAACAATGGTTGGAAACTGATCAAAGAGAGAAGCAACCTGGAATTAAGGAGAAACTTCCTAACAGTGAGGACAATCAACCAGTGGAACAGCTTGTCTCCA
>NW_015430316.1:0-1162 GCF_001527695.2 Protobothrops mucrosquamatus | reverse complement strand
GAAAACCAAGACTGCAAATTAAGAGAGAGCGCCATCTACTGGCAAAAGGAATGGATGTTATTTTTCCGTTGTCTTATTTTTGCACCCCTGTGACAGAACCTACATCGTTAGTCACATATTCTCATTTTAAGGACTAAAAATACACCAACTTTAAACAAGGAAACGACAAACGTTGTATCTGATTGCACCGTTCAAAGGAGGGGAGGGGCGGTGTCAACAATATAACCCCATTTTAGAAAACCTTTCCCCAAGCATGCAGCCGCGTATGCAATTACTTATGTTGAGGCTCCCCCCCCCTTCTGTGGAGCAATCACATGAAATGATAGGAATGAAAGGGTTTTCTCAGGCTATCTGCCAAAAAGGGCACTTGCAATATCTGTTGCAATGTGCAACTTTAAATTAGAAGATTTTGCACAACTTTCGGATGACATTCATTACCGACATATACAAAGCAGGGAAGACCAATATTGCTGAGTGTGCTACTTTTATAAAAGAAAAAAAAGAAGAAATAATAATAATAATAATAATAATAATAATAATAATAATAATAATAATAATAATAATAATAATAATAATAAAGTTGGAAGGGATCTTGGAGGTCATCTAGTCCAACCCCCTGCTCAGGCAGGAAACCCTACACCATTTCGGACAAATGGCTGTCCAGTCTCTTCTTAAAAACTTCCAGTGTGGGAGCATTCACCACTTCTGGAGGCAGGTTGTTCCACTGCTTAATTGTTCTAACTGTCAGGAAAATATTAAAAAAAGAAAAAATAGAGTCCAGCAGGGGGATAAGATAAATCTGTATTCAATCAGCCAGTCAACTTTTAGAAATAAAAAGTGAAATGAAAGAAAAGCTTGAAAAAGTAAAGTTAAAACCCTGGCATTTTTAAGAAAATGAACAATGCTTCTTTATTGTTCATTTAATAAATGGTTAATAGGAAATTAATAATAATAATAATAATAGGACCTTGGAGATCATCTAGTCCAACCCCCTGCTCAGGCAGGAAACCCTATACCATTTCGGACAAATGGCTGTCCAGTCTCTTCTTAAAAACTTCCAGTGTTGGAGCATTCACCGCTTCTGGAGGCAGGTTGTTCCACTGGTTAATTGTTCTAACTGTCAGGAAGTTTCTCCTTAGTTCTAGGTTGCTTCTCTCCTTGA
>NW_015430315.1:0-1162 GCF_001527695.2 Protobothrops mucrosquamatus | reverse complement strand
CACGAGTCATGAGGGGGCCATAGTTCCTCCATGCTGGCTGAGGAATTCTGGGAGTTGAAGTCCACGAGTCATGAGGGGGCCATAGTTCCCCCATGCTGGATCAGGAATTCTGGGAGTTGAAGTCCACTAGTCATGAGGGGGCCATAGTTCCCCCATGCTGGCTCAGGAATTCTGGGAGTTGAAGTCCACCAGTCATGAGGGGGCCATAGTTCCCTCATGCTGGCTCAGGAATTCTGGGAGTTGAAGTCCACCAGTCATAAGAGCGCCAAAGTTGCCTACCCCTGCCCTAAGTCAAGGCCTGCCTGCAAAGGGTTGTGTGGGCCTCACAGGAGACCCACAATCAGCCGCCCAAGTGTGATGTGGCCCAGGAACTGAACCACAATGCAGCCCTCCTCTTTTAGCCTCAGACTAGCCTGGGCCCTGCGAGGGAGGGATGCCCCGGGGTGCAGGAGAAGCCTCTGGGGGGGGCACTAAGCAGGCGGGGGCTGGGGGGGGCTTTGTGGCTGTGCTTGCTCCGCTTCCCGGAGGTGCTTCAGACCCCCCCCCGGTTCCCCCCGACTCACTTTGCCTTCGTGTCCTTTCAGCGGGTACAAGATCAGGCAGAGGGAGGACCGCGTCTCCATCATCTCGACCTCAGGTGAGCCCCCCCCGCCCCCCCCTCCGGGCCCTGAGCGGCTGGCAGCCAGCACACCTGGGCCGCTCTGACAGGTAACCTTCTGCCCTTCTCTTTTTCAGGCTTCGCTCGCTTGTGAGACCCAGGCCTAAAGGAAGAGGCCCTCCCTCGTCCACCCCAAGCAAAGACCCTCCCCCCGGATCCCCTAGTTTGTCAGGGCAGCTTGCCATAGGTCACGACAGGACTCTTTCCCGACCCCCCCTCATCTCTAGAGCTGGCTTAATTGGGGGGGGGGACAATGAGAGGACCTCAACCCCAACTCTACCCACCAAGTTGCTTGCCGGGCCTCATCTCTGCACCCCCCAGGAGGGGAAGGACGTGTGCAGGAACACAGAAGAAGGAAGGAAGGAAGGAAGGAGAGGAAAGAAGGCAGGAAGGAAGGAAAGAAGGAAGGAAGGAAGGAGGGAGGGAGGGAGGGAGGGAAGGGAAAGGAAGAACTCCTCCAGACCACTGAGAGCCCATACATGTGAGAATTTGGAGACCCCATTC
>NW_015430314.1:0-1162 GCF_001527695.2 Protobothrops mucrosquamatus | reverse complement strand
TGGAATGAGCTGCCCCCAGAGATCAGGGTGATCCCTGATCTCCCTTCCTTCCGCCGCGCCCTCAAGACATGGCTATTCCAACAAGCGGGACTGGCCTAGGGCAATTTTTAAGAGGGGTTTTTAGAGGGGTTTTAATCATATTTTAATCAGACAATATTTAAATATTTCATTTTAATTAATTTTAATTTTGTAATTGTTACTGGTGTTTTTAATAGATTGTCAGCCGCCCTGAGTCCACGAGGAGAAGGGCGGGATATAAATTCGAATAATAAATAAATAAATAAATAAAATAAGGAAGGTAGGTCACTCTTAAATTCATATAGTAGGACTAATTGTGGTTTTAGTTATATAGAAAAAGAAATAGGGAGTACACACTCTGATTCTCTTGCTCTTCAAATCAGTACTCTTTTGTAAACATTTTCTAAACATTTCTACTATCCTTCTCACATACCCCTCCCCCAAACTGCTTGCTTATTTGGAGAAATTAATCATTTTAATTATTTTTTTGAGTGTATGTGCAAAATAGAGTCCCTTTTTATCAACCATAAAGGAAGCTTGCATTTAAACTTTCTTTCTAATCCCCTGTATGCTTCCCCCTCAGTTTAGACTAGGTAGGTACATTCCCAAAATTATACACCATTGAACAAGCCATAGCTGGGAGATATATCAGAGGAAATGCAATGTCTTAGTTAAGGGACAGGAAGAATGATACTTGCAAGAAATCTTGATTTGAATTCATACCTATTCCACCTGAGTAGCACTGATGCTCCCCATTGGCATTGTGATGGCTGAAGCTAAGGAAGGACATTCTATAGAAGAAGAGGCAGTGCTGAAACTAGAAGCAGTCAGACCCTTCCTGTGCATTAGTAGCCTTGGTCTGGGGGCAGTGTTCAACATGAATATATGGCATGGAGTTGATAACCTAGGCAGTAGGCCCACAACCACCGAAGTAGGCACACTGTGGGTCCAAGCGCAGCATGATATTGGACCACTTTCTGGCATCTCTGCAAACCGTGGTAAGCAACATCATGGAAAGAATAAGCTTAAGCACTTGATCGGATATACCATATCTGGTATATGTTGCAAATGTTGCAAACTGTTAGCAAGATACTTTTCAGATAGAGCAAGATGTCTCTGCAGTAGTTCAAGCAATCATCAAGCA
>NW_015430313.1:0-1162 GCF_001527695.2 Protobothrops mucrosquamatus | reverse complement strand
ATTTGGACGAGGGGAAGAAACAGAGGGGCCCTTTTGCTCACTCGAGACAGAGAAAATGGGGCTCATGCACCCTTATTTTCTCTTGACCATGGAAAGAGTGCACAGGCCAGACTGCGTGGATAAGACTCATCACAACCATGTCTAGGAGTATGGAACTTTTGCAAAAACCTCCTTTCACGTTAATATGGAAGATGGTGGGAAAAAAAGTTGTAATCTGACACTCGTATTTATGATCAGTCAATAAAATGAGGCAGGCTGTACGCACCGCTAGGAGGCATGACGTCTACCTGATGGTCCACAAGAGCCAGGACATTCTCCGCGGGGACCTCTGCAAGTGGGTGGGTTTTCCCTCCCTCCTCCTTTTCCTTCTTCCCTAAATGCCTTGCTTTCTTCTTTTCCTTCCTTCCTTCCTTCCTTCCTTGCTTTCCTTTCTTTCTTCCTCATTTCTGCTTCCTTCTCTTTTCTTTATTCTCCCTTTCATTCACTCGTTTCTCCCCTCCCCTCCTCTTTTTTTCTTCTTTTCTTTCCTCCCACATACTTTTTTGTTTTTTCCCCCTCCTTTAGTCTTTCTTTTTCTTTTCCTTTCTTTCCTTTCTTTCATCTCTTTCCTTCCTGCTTCCCTTTTTCTTTTTTTTCCCTTCCTTCTCTTTCTTTTCTCTTTCTTTCTTTCCTCCCTACCTTTCTTCCTTCCATCTCTTTCGTTTTTTTCTTTCCTTCCTTTCTTCCTTTTCTTCCTTTCTTGCTTTTTTTCTCTGCTTCCTTCCTTTCTTTTTCCCTTTTTCTTTCTTTCCTTCTTCCCTTCTTTCTTTTTCTTTCCTTCTTCCCTTTTTCTTTCTTTCCTTCTTCCCTTTTCCCTTCTTTCTTTCCTTCCTACCTTCCTTCCATCTCTTTCTTTTTTTTCATTCTTTCCTTCCTTCCTTTTGCTTTTTTCTCTGCTTCCTTTCTTTTTCCCTTTTTCTTTCTTTCCTTCTTCCCTTCTTTCTTTTTCTTCCCTTCTTTCTTTTTCTTTCCTTCTTCCCTTTTCCCTTCTTTCTTTCCTTTCTTCCTACCATCTTTCTTTTTTTCATTCATTCTTTCCTTCCTTCCTTTTGCTTTTTTCTCTGCTTCCTTTCTTTTTCCCTTTCTCTTTCTTTCCTTCTTCCCTTTTTTCTTTCCTTCTTCC
>NW_015430312.1:0-1162 GCF_001527695.2 Protobothrops mucrosquamatus | reverse complement strand
CCCCCCCACACCCCCACCCCACCCCCTTGCTTTCCAGAGAGGCCCGTTGAATAGAGGCTTGTCACTTTGATGGAAGGTCTTGGCAGAACTTTCCTGATTCCCCAGAGGCACCCTGCGGACAATAATGTGGACTGGGCTCTTTATTTTTATTTTTTTGCACAAAGAGAACCAGCCAAGCACCTGCTAAATGCAGCCCCCCAGGGAAAGGAATGGTTGCATAATCTTTCTTTAAAAAAAAAAATCGAAGCTGCATGATGGATCTTGTAGTGGTCAGAAGGGGGGGGGAAGGAGGGACATTGAAACCCAGCTTGCAAACTAACTCACTTTCTCGGGGGGGGAAGAAAAAAAAAGAAAAAACCCTTGATGGTGAAGTGGTATATAAGTCTAAGGACTATGGCTATTGCCCTCCCTCCTCCATCCCTCCCTCCCTCCCTTTCCCTCCCTCCCTTCTTTCTCAATGGTTAGAATGCAGCATGGCAGGCAAACTCTGCCCACTGCCAGGAGTTCGATCCTGACTGGCTCAAAGTTGACTCAGCCTTCCGTCCTTCTGAGGTCGGTAAAATGAGGACACCCAGATTGTTGGGGACAACAGGCTGACTGTGTAAACCCCTTAGAGAGAGCTGTAAAGCACTGGGAAGCAGTATGTAAGTCTAAGAGGGCTACGGCTATTTGTATTATTTCCCTCTGGATAGCCGCCCCCTCCCACAGGACTCTGGGCTCAGACCACCCTACCTCGCCTCGGTCCCCAAGCATGGAATCGCGCGGCTTCGGGAGCTGCTGCCCACTGATGACCCTCAGGACCAGTTGCTTTTTCATCAGGCCAGCCAGAGGATCTTCGGAATTGGGGTTGAAGATCCCTGGAAGAGAGTTGCAGACGTTACGCGGGGATTTCACGTCAGTAGGGGTCTCTGGATCCAGGAAGGCGGGTCCATACATGTTGTGGGAATCCAACCATGTTGTGGATTTTGTAAATCCACTTCGCTCCCACTCCTAGTAGTCATGGTGGAGGTGGAATCAGAGATAGGTGGAGGGAAAAACGAAAGAGAAGGAAGGAAGGGACAAGAGGAAGAAACGAAGGGGAAGGAAAGGGAAGGGAAAGGAGAGAAGGAAGGAGGGAGGGAGGGAGGGAAGGAAGGAAGGAAGGAAGGAAGGAGGGAGGGAG
>NW_015430311.1:0-1162 GCF_001527695.2 Protobothrops mucrosquamatus | reverse complement strand
ATACTAAAGTGGGACACAAATAAATAATAAATAGAATAAACGCGCCTAGCAGTGTATCTTGTTTGATTTGAAGAGATTTCCAGAGGCCTCTTAACATCAGAGATGGCCTGTGGGTGGGTGGGTGGGTGGGTGGGTAGGTAGATAGATAGATAGATAGATAGATAGATAGATAGATAGATAGATAGATAGATAGATAGATAGATAGATAGATACCACATTAAAAATGAAATTTAGTTGCTTGTCTCAAAATACACATTTAAACATGCTATCTACAACATATGTATAAAAGTATGGAAGGGAAGATTTTGGTGTTTCCACCAGAGTCAGTGGTGGTTACTTTCTCATGCCCTTCCACATGGTTTCTCTAGGACCTGCCCGTGATCATAAAGTTCAGTCTTCCGTCCCGCTTTATGCTCAAAACTAGGCCTGGCCTAACTGGGATCCTTTGACCTCCTAAAGTTCTCCTTGATGGCTTCCATGCAGGTGGACAAAGACAAGGCGAAGCAGCTGATGAAGGAGATTGGGAAAGGGATCCAGGAGCTGGACCTGACCGGCTGTTACTGGTTGCCTGGCTTGACCATCGACCAAGTGACCCGCTGCAAGAATTTGGTGAAGCTGAACCTGTCCGGCTGCCACCTCACCTCCCTTCGCCTCTCGAAGATGCTCTCCGCCTTGCAGCAGCTTCGCTCGTTGGCCATCGACGTGAATCCCGGGTTCGACGCCTCCCACTTGAGCAGCGAGTGCAAGGCCACCCTGAGCCGGGTGCTGGAGTTGAAGCAGACCCTCTACACCCCGTCCTACGGGGTGGTGCCCTGCTGCACCAGCCTGGAGAAGCTGCTGTTGTACTTTGAGATCCTCGATCGATCCCGGGAGGGTTTAATCATCTCGGGACAGCTCATGGTGGGAGAGAGCAACGTGCCCCATTATCAGAATCTACGGGTCTTCTACGCCCGGCTGGCTCCCGGCCCGGTCAACCAGGAAGTGGTGAGGCTCTACTTGGCAGTGCTGAGTGACCGGACTCCGGAGAAGCTTCACGCCTTCCTCATCTCTGCCCCGGGTGGATTCGCCCAGAGCTGCGCCGTGAAAAACCTCTTGGATTCCATGGCCAGGAACGTGACCTTAGACGCCCTGCAGCTGCCTCGCTCCTGGATGAACGGTTCCA
>NW_015430310.1:0-1162 GCF_001527695.2 Protobothrops mucrosquamatus | reverse complement strand
GAGAGAGAGAGAGAGAGAGAGAGAGAGAGAGAGAGAGAGAGAGAGAGAGAGAGAGAGTGCCCTCTGCCTATGATTGATTCCAGTGGGTTTTGACTAGCATTCCTTCTTCCAATGTTAGATCACGGGAAAAAAAAAAGTCGTAAATGCAAGTGACACATAAACATACACAGTTTTGTTAATGTGTAACAAGGCCATTTCATGAATACATTTTGTTTCTCACCACTGAGGTCACAGAGCTGTTATTGTTGTGGCCACCTCAGCTCTCATTGTCCTTTCCAAAATCAATAAGTGATCGAGTAACCATCACTGGGTAATTTAAGGATGACATCTTGACTTGACTTTTGGGATTCTGCAGAGTCCAGAATCTTTTGAGTAAGCCCAGATTTTGGTGATAAAAAGATTCACATGTTACAAGCCAAGTTATTGTTGGAAGAGACAGAAAGCAATAGAGACATCTGGGAAAAAAAATGGCCTTTGCATGAACATCTACCTGACAATTTGTAGTTTATCTTTGGACTATGCTGATTTTTACATGAATTCAACCATAAACTCAATATCTACGGTGGTTCACAGTTCAACAATGCGCACAAATTTGCTCTGAATTTTCTACACGTTTTCTCCAGAACTTCTGACCTCAACAGTGACAGCCTAGAACTACATCCTCCAAGAATTTACAGCATCAAGCAAAAATACCTGTGGAATTGGACTTCTGATCTGAGGTTTCCTCAGAATTAAACTCCTTGCATACGGTGTGGGAAAAATTGATTCTGTTTCTTCCTGCTCTGTAGGAGAGCTTTGAATGAAAACAGGCAGCAGGAGAGTTCTGCTTGAAATAACGGTGTAGTTGGTCAGTAGAAGTAAATTCCAGAGGGAAATCAGTTCAGGAGAGTGTCAGACACCTGTTTGAAGGTGAGCACTGAACATTTGTTTGGAAATATAGTTGGGAACTCAAAAGTCTGGAATAAAAGCTTCTTGAACTTGAGCTTTCAGGATTTTACTTCAGATTCTAATTTGGAGTAGGATAGGGAGGAGTGGGATTTACGAGGAGGAGGACTGTGGGGTCCTTGGTGCTCTCTGAGCTTGGTTGTTGGTTGTTTTTGGAGGAGGAGGAGGAAGAGGAGGAGGAGGAGGAGGAGGAGGAAGAGGAGGAGGAGGAGGAGGA
>NW_015430309.1:0-1162 GCF_001527695.2 Protobothrops mucrosquamatus | reverse complement strand
CTGTGACAGGTAAAAACATGCTTGGACAATTATGTTGCGTGTTCTAGAGTCGGCAAACCAGACAATCTCTATATCTGCACAGACAATGGAACAACAAAAAATATTGTATACCCACAAGCATTGTGAAATTAAACATATTACAAACGTGCGCTTTCTCTTTTCTTTCTTTTCCATTTAACCAGACTGAGCCACAGCAACGCGTGGCCCGGTACAGCTAGTAGAGATATAAAAAAAATCCTAAATACAATTTTCCTATCCAGAGCTGCTTAACCGTATTTTCCCCATTTGATACCATCCAAATGTTATTGATAGTGCAGCTTCCTACAACTCTGGGAGTTGTAGCGCCAATAGCCCTAGAGAGGGGACCAGATCATAGAAGACTATTTATGGGGTTTCATTGTCTTCTCCAGAGAGGATGAAAGCTGAATCAGAGCAGTGTTATGATACAGTTGCATGAAGATGTAGAGCAGATGCATAAGCCTTTGGAATTTGGCTGGAGCTTGGAAGCACTCTATTAAATTCAGGAGAACCATTCAACTAATGTCCATCCCCCTTTTTTAAAAAATGGATGGACTTCAAGAACTAATAGAAGTATAAATCTCATCCAGCAATATGCCCCCTTCTAAAAAGCTACTTTGCACAATTCCTTCTATCATCAGCAATCTATTTGGAAGAAAGCACCGCTGATTTAGAAGGTGCCTCTGCTTTTTACAAACCGGAGCTTCAAGGAGAGGGGATGGAGTTAGCTTTCCCAGAAATTCTCTAAAGGTTATTTGATGGTGTGCTGAAAATCCTTAAGGGTCCGTTAGCCTCTGTTTCGTCGCATAAATATACTTCATTTGCTGGCTATTAAATCAGTTTGTATTTAATATTTGATCATGGAGAACATATGGCAATAATATGTATGTGGGTGTATTACATCTCTCACACACACATCCCTCCCTCCCTTTTTCTTTTTCTTTTTCTTTCTCTTTCTCTTTCTCTTTCTCTTTCTCTTTCTCTTCCTTCCTTCCTTCCTTCTTTCCCTCCCTCTTTCTTCTTTCCCTCTCCTTCCTAATCTCCCTCTCCTTCCCTCTCTCCTTCCCTCCCTTCCTTCCATCTGATTTATAACAGAATAACAGAGTTGGAAGGGCTCTTGGAGGTCTTCTAGTCTAACCCCCTG
>NW_015430308.1:0-1162 GCF_001527695.2 Protobothrops mucrosquamatus | reverse complement strand
AACAACAGTTTTATTCATACAGCCACTTAAGTGTTGACTTACTGGGTTATACTTCATGTGCTATATTTTTCTTGGTATACTTACAGATACCTTACAAGGGAGATGGGTGGCATACATATTTAATAAAATAAACACTTCTCAGGCATGTTTAATCCCACTGTTATTGTTTCAATTCATGGGTTTCATTTCTAACTATTTTAGGCACTCTTCTTAATAGTATTCAGAAATATTAAACTCTTTCTACAATTAAATTACATTTCTAATACAAAGTTCCCTGCCTGTGAATTGTCCCATTTGCATTTCCAGAACTCAGTTTTTGGTATTAAACACAGCTCCTGAATGCATGGAGCTGGAACGCTACTGTTCTCAGAAGAAACCTGCACCTACCTGGCAAGGTGGCCAGAGTTGGATCCTCCAGAAAAACAGCTCCTGAATAGAGCGGAGTAGATCTCCTCTGCCCCGGAGCTCTGCTGAAATCTCCTCTGTGAACGGCTCCTGCATCAGAAGAATAATCTAGTTCATGATCCACTTTCAGAGGACCATATGCATGTTAGTTTGCATTCCTTATCTTTCCCTTCCCTACCTGTACTTCCCCAGGTGAATTCAGAGACACTTCAGGGACTCTGCATGTGATTGTATTTCCCAGTAAATGATGAACGGGAGAGTTAAAACAGCAGGCTGAGTTTCCATGTACATAAACTGTAAGGATGTGTTAATTAGTTCACTTCTCTAAGTATTGTGGCATTCTAGGGCTTATTAAATGTGGCTCTGTATCAGAGGCCATTCACATAATCCAGTTGCTTCCCCTTATCTAGATTTAGGTAACACCAATTATTATTTTCCTTCTCTTATTATTGTATTCTAGGGTTTATTAAATGTGGCTCTTTATCAGAGGCAATTCACATAATCAAGTTACTTCCCCCTATTGAGATTCAGGTAACAGCAGATCACAAAGTAAACGCTGATTATTATGAGAAATGTGGATAACATCACAAAGGAAACAGAGGTATAAAGGGATAAATTAATTTAGGAAACAGAAGCCTTTGCCTCAAGAAGAAACCCATTCTTCAAAGGTGAGGAATTCCAGAAAAGGCTGCAGAGTCATATTTTTAATCTTATTGCAGACATGGGTAGATCTCTGATCCTCCCCCCCCCCCCCCCC
>NW_015430307.1:0-1162 GCF_001527695.2 Protobothrops mucrosquamatus | reverse complement strand
GCTCTCAACAGGACATCAGTAAGATGGTGGCAGCAATGGAGTACGCCTCGGATGCTACGCTCCAGGCGACTAAGTTTGCTTCCAGGGCCATGGCTTCAGGGATCACCAGTCGACGCATGCTTTGGCTTAAGCATTGGCATGCTGACGCTAAATCCAAGTGGCGCCTGTCCTCTGCCCCGTACCAGGGGGGTAAATTATTCGGTGAGGCTTTGACTCCTTATCTCTCGGAGAATAAGGATAAGCACAAAGTGCTCAACCATATCATTAAGAAACCTGTCAGGAAACAAAATTTTTTCTCCCGTAGACAGTCCTTTCGGGGGGGGGGAATAGGTACAACTATTCAAACTCTTCTCTTCCTTTCCCACCCAGAACGGACCGTCAAGAGGGACAATTTGACAGGCAGGCGAGCAAGCCCAGGCAACAATACCAAGGTAACCAGGGTAAGCGGCCCTTTCGTGGGGGCGGCCGGCCATTTCGGCGCTCCAGGTGACTCCCCGGCAACGGGATCTCCCATAGGGGGCAGACTATCGCTGTTCTTCCACCAATGGGAGACCACCACCACGGACAGGTGGTTCCTAGACACGATACGGTCCGGCCTCCACCTGGAGTTCATCTCCACGCCTGTAAATAGGTTCATTTCTTGCCCGTTTCCCCGAAACCTAGCCAAAAGAAACCTGATGAACCAGGCCATCCAGCATCTTCTGGAGATAAGGGCCGTAGAAACCGTTCCGGTGGACCAGAGAGGGCGGGGATTTTACTCCATCCTCTTTGTCGTTCCAAAACGGTCAGGAGGATGGAGAGCCATCCTGGATCTAAAGAATTTGAATCATCATATCAGATATCAAAAATTCAAGATGCAGACACTCCGCTCCATTTTGGTGAGCGTGAGAAAGGGAGACTTCCTGACATCCATCGATCTCACGGAAGCGTATCTCCATATCCCCATCTCTATCGATCACCGGTAGTTTCTACGGTTCAGTTACCAGGGAGAGCACTATCAATACAGAGCTCTACCCTTTGGCCTCTCGTCGGCCCCCAGGGTGTTTACCAAGATCCTGGCGGTCCTGGCAGCTCGCCTTCGGATGGTACCGATCAGGGTCCAGTGTTACCTGGACGACATCCTGATCCAGTCAACCTCCGACCACTCGGCACGACAGGATCT
>NW_015430306.1:0-1162 GCF_001527695.2 Protobothrops mucrosquamatus | reverse complement strand
TTGGGTATTTGAAGAACTAATTAAATGAATAATTTTTATTAACACGGAGGAGATGGATTGTTTAAGTTTAGAGTTTGGAGTTAGAGATATTAATATTTGTTTACTTGTATTTGAATATTAGCCTAGGTTTGGTTTGGGAAGTCCGGAGGGTGGGGGGATGGGATATAACATTGTGTAATATCTGTGATGTATTTCTTTTCTTTTATGATAAAAATAATAAAATTTTATATTGAAAAAAAAAAAGAAAGCTGTAGACTAGATTGGATAGTCAAAGTTATCCTATCTCCAATTTAGTATCTTTTTTAAGGGTTGGGATTGTACATCCTTTGTTCACACTGGCAATCTCAAAACATACCTTCACATTCAACATTAAATGAGAAGAGATCCATAGAAATCATATCTCTGACTGATTTTTTTTATTGATTTTTAAAAAAAACTTCTCCAATTTGGGATCTTATTTTACGGATTGAGATTGCAACGCTTCTGGCCAGACTGGCAGTCTCAAAACCTCTGGAGGAGATCAGATATTTGTTTCTTTAAAATATTTTATTTGTTTTCTATCATTACAATTTATCTGTGCTTAGTAAACAATGTGTTGTCTGGATTAATTTTGCCTAGTTATACAGATTAAGTTCTTACTCTCTATCCTGCTTTTCTAACCATTGGTAAAATAAGTTCCAGGTTTGGAAGTACACTGGGTCTTCTTTTCCTCTGATTCTCAATGTAAGTCTGTCCATTTCCGCACAGTCTAGTATTTTCTTAAATATTGCTTCCTCCAATGGCATTGTCTCATTTTTCCAGTGCTGTGCAAATATGATCCTTGCTGTGGTTAATACATGTAATGTTAAATACACATTTTGTTTATCAAACTTTTCTGGCATTATGCCTAGTAAAACAAGTTCAGGTTTAAAATCTGCATGTTTTCCTAACATTTTTTCTAACCACATATGTATTTTAGTCCAATTTTTTTTTTTTTTTGCTTTTACACAAGTCCACCACAAGTGATAATATGTACCAGGATTCTGATTACATTTCCAGCATTTGCTAGACATGTTTTTAAACATTTTTGCTAATCTAACAGGTGGAAAATGCCATCTATAAAACATTTTATATAGGTTTTCTTTATATGAAGTAGCCATTGTCAGTTTGTAATTTCTTTCCC
>NW_015430305.1:0-1162 GCF_001527695.2 Protobothrops mucrosquamatus | reverse complement strand
TGATTTACAAGTCTGGTAGCTGTTGATGGGATTTGGGAAGAGGTTTTCCATGTGCTCAGGCCCAACTTATTTTGTCTGGTTCAGATGACATTTTTCCTTTGTTTCCTTACTGACTTCGTTCCTTTTTGTCTATCTCCTGAAGGAATCTTTCAGACAAGATTCTTGGCTCTTTGTCCACTCTTGCTTAAGGGTTTATTTCTTCTTTAGGCATGGCAGCTTCAGCCTACTCTCACAGAAGGAAGTTTAGTGAACCACTGTCAGTGAGTAGAAATTTGGGATGGCAAAACAAGAATGAGGCGTGCATGCAGAGAGGAAGCGAGTGTGCAAAGAAGAATGGAGATGGAGAACAAGGAAGAAAAAATAAGGAAAGGAAATTGGATGAGATAAAACATAAGGAACATAATCAACAAAGATGATAAGGGGACTGGAGGCTAAAACATAGAAGGAACGGTTGCTAGAATTGGGTATGTTTAGTTTAATGAAGAGAAGGACGAGGGGGGACATGGTAGCAGTGTTCCAATATCTCAAGGGCTGCCACAAAGAAGAAGGAGTCAAGCTGTTCTCCAAAGCGCCTGAAGGCAGGACAAGAAGCAACGGGTGGAAACCAATCAAGGAGAGAAGCAACCTAGAACTAAGGAGAAACTTCCTGACAGTGAGAACAATTAACCAGTGGAACAACCTGTCTCCGGAAGCGGTGAATGCTCCAACACTGGAGGTTTTTAAGAAGAGACTGGACAGCCATTTGTCTGAAATGGTATAGGGTTTCCTGCCTGAGCAGGGGGTTGGACTAGATGACCTCCAAGGTCCCTTCCAACTTTACTACTACTACTAATACTACTAATACTACTACTACTACTACTACTACTACTACTACTACTACTACTACTACTACTATTATTATTATTATTTATTATTATTATTATTATTATTATTATTATTATTATTATTATTATTATTATTATTATTATTATTATTATAAAAAGCAAGAAGGAGAGAGGGATAACACACTTGTGCGGTGAGGGAAATATTTAAAGAAAGGTCAGCAAATTCTGTGTGTGCATAAGATTAGAGGAGGTTGATGGGGGGGACGGGGGTCAAGTGACCATAAATTGGATGAGGGGGATAAAGCAATCCATGAAAATCACCAACACTCTATATCACA
>NW_015430304.1:0-1162 GCF_001527695.2 Protobothrops mucrosquamatus | reverse complement strand
CCTCCTTCCGCCGCGCCCTCAAGACCTGGTTATTTCAGCAGGCAGGACTGGCCTAGGGGTATTTTAAATTGGTTTTAATCAAATTTTTAGTAGAAGCGGCCAAATTTGAATATTTATTTTTAATCATTTTTAAATTTTGTATTGTATTGTATCATTGTTTTAAACTGGCTGTAAGCCGCCCTGAGTCCTCCGGGAGAAGTGCGGGGTATAAATTTAATAAAATCAAAATCAAATCAAATCAAAATCAAATCAAAATCTTGGGACTTTGACTCAGGAGACATGTAAAGTATCTTCTCGGACTTCCGGCTTGAATTCCTGTGCCGATGGCAGCTATTCTTTTGGCTGCCTGCCCCGAGGACGCGTAAAAGCCGCAGGAGCAGCGTCAAAGAGCTGCTCCGCGGCTTGGAATCCCCTTCCCCGGGCAAAGGGGAGGGGGAGAGTTTCCCTGATAGGGGTAGAACTCCCGAGCTCTCACAGTTTTATAGCTGTGGGGGTGGAGGTGAGGTCCCCCAGAGTCAGGGTTTTCTCCGCGCTTCGGGCTGCCTCTGTTCTAAGAACGAAGCCAGACACGGATTCAGCCTCTGCTTATGGGAGATCGTGAGTAACTTTTGGGAGCAGACAGAGTGATCCAGGTGCTTGGAAGCTGCATGGATATGAGCCTTCAGCTCTGATTTTAATAATTTCTCCATTGGGATTTAAAGTTTAAGAAGAAAAAAAGAAAAAATGGCCGCGGAAGGGCGTTTTGCTCTTTAATAGAGACTTTCACTTATTGAGGACTTTCACTTTGGCTTTCACTTTCTGCTGAATTATCATTGTTATAGTGTTACTGGACTGTAGATGAACAAAATATCTGTTTTTGCTTTTTTTCTCTTGTGGCAGTTTTAAAAAAGAAGAACTTTATGGGACATTGTATTATATAAATTAAATTTGAGAAGGGTGTGAAAGTAAAATGGCTTCAAAGCGGGGGGGGGGATTTTCCTCCTCCTCAGAAAGGCTTGAGCTCTTCTTCTCCAGCTGTACAGATATCACAGCAAACAAAACCTACTCCTCCACCCTCTCCTCCATTGCCAGCTTTAACATTGAAAGATTTACAAGATGCTTTAAAAGACACTGTTAAACAGTTTGAACAGAAACTTGAGGAGAAACTTGAGGAAAAACTTGA
>NW_015430303.1:0-1162 GCF_001527695.2 Protobothrops mucrosquamatus | reverse complement strand
AACGGTCAAAGGGGCCCTCAACCCAAAAGGCCCCCGAGGCCGGAGTGGATTGCCAAGGGGCCATTGGGGGGGGGTCCGCTGGCCCAGTTCTTGGAGGGCCGCCAAGGCTGCCAGGAAGGCCCACAGGTCCAAGAGGGCCACCAAAGGCCACCAGAGGGGCCCACAGGTCTAAAAGGGCCACAGGAAGGCCGCGGAGGCCTGCTCATGCAGGAAACCCTATACCAGGGGTAGGCAACCTTGGCTCTTTTATGACTTCAACTCCCAGAATTCCTGAGCCAGCCTGGCTCAGCTTGGAAACCTCTTCCTTTCCCCGCAGCACGGCTGGCTCAGGAGTTCTGGGAGTTGAAGTCCACGAGTCATAAAAGAGCCAAGGGTGCCTACCCCTGGCCTATACCATTTCAGACAAATGGCTGTCCAGTCTCTTCTTTAAAACTTCCAGTGTTGGAGCATTCACCGCTTCTGGAGGCAGGTCGTTCCACTGGTTAATTGTTCTCACTGTCAGAAAATTTCTCCTTAGTTCTAGGTTGCTTCTCTCCTTGATCAGTTTCCATCTGTTGCTTCTTCTCCTGCCTTCAGGTGCTTTGGAGAAGGGCTTGACTCCCTCTTCTTTGGGGCAACCCCTGAGATATTGGAACACTGTTATCATGCCCCCCCTCGTCCTTCTCTTCATTAAACTAGACATACCCAGTTCCATCAAC
Source organism: Protobothrops mucrosquamatus (assembly GCF_001527695.2). NCBI lineage: Eukaryota > Metazoa > Chordata > Lepidosauria > Squamata > Viperidae > Protobothrops > Protobothrops mucrosquamatus. Next base: position 464 of record NW_015430303.1, on the reverse strand, counting down.
CGTTCCTTATATGTTTTAACCTCCAGTCCCCTGATCATCTTTGTTGCTCTTCTCTGTACTTTGTTTGTTTGTTTGTTTCATCACCATTATGAAACTCATTGAACTTGGTACTCAACTCATTTGGACGTGAAAATGTTCTCCCGGTCCTCATCGTTTGTTTGGTATTCAACGCACAAGCTCAACTTGTCAGCATCGGCTGCCTTGTGACTTACTACATTATTCCTTATGGGGGGGAAAAAAATTGTTTGGTACTCATCGTACCTCCCAGAACCAATTAACCATGAGTACCGAGGCACCAGTGTAAAGTGCAAATGGTCACTAAACCAGGCAGTTGCTCAATGAGAACTAGTCGTACTTTCATGATCTCTCAAACCGATTGCAAAGTCTGCCAACTCTCTTTGTGCCTCTAGGTGGAGGCAGAGAGCAACCATTGAGGCTGTTGCTGAAAAGATGATGGTTGGCGA
>NW_015430302.1:0-1162 GCF_001527695.2 Protobothrops mucrosquamatus | reverse complement strand
CCCAAGCCACAGCCAAGCAAGACACCTGCCTGCCCACCTGGCCGCGCTCTTCCTCCTGTCCAAGGTTTTCATTGTTGTGAGCATTTCTGTTGAGGATTGGCAGCGGGGGTGGGGTGGGGGGTGTTTGGTTTTTATTCCCCCCGTCTGCTGGGTGGTTGCAGCAGGTTTTGGTCACTTCCCATGACCCTGGGACACTGTGACCGTCATAAATATGAATCAGTTGCCAAGCATCTGAATGTATATCACAAGACCCTGGAGAGGCTGCAACATTCCTGCTGATTGGCGCTTCGTCTGCGCTCAGCAGAAGCACCAGGATAAGTACTGAGCTCCAGCTGGATCCTGGCGCTGATCCTGGCGCTTCCGCTGAGCCCTGACAGCCCTGCAGCTCCAGCCATCTCTCGCTCAGGCTTGTGCGGTGCTGCCACCGGTTCAGCTCATTCCCCTTCCCCGCTACCACTTTTCTAGGATGGTCGCGTACCACCTGCCAGGTGCCAATGTACCACAGGTGGTACCCGTACCACTGGTTGAAAAACCTTGTTCTAAACAACAGTGCACAGCCAAGAATTATTTTCAATTAACATTATCAAATACATATCCCACTCTAGGCATACAGTAATTCAAGTATGGAATGGAGCCTGCCCATCAGGTTGTGATGCTTGCAAATTGGGTCACCCACGTAACTGACCTGATTTTATAACCTTATTTTTTTTTAGTGTTAAGTGAACCATCTCTATGGGAGGGTTTTGCCAAAAAACAGGAATTGCTGGTTTTTAGCAAAACCATCATAAAACACAGTGACATGACTGTGGGATGCAGCAGAAGGCCACAAATCTCAGAGAGGTGCTCATGTGATCACAGGGGGCGGCTGCGGGAACTTCATATCGAATCATAAGTACTCCCCAGGTAGGTCCATTGTAATGTCAATCAGTTGCTAAGCAATCGGTCATAAGTCGAGGACTATTTTAATAATAATAAAGTTGGAAGGGACCTTGGAGGTCATCTAGTCCAACCCCCTGCTCAGGCAGGAAACCCTACACCATTTCAGACAAATGGCTGTCCAGTCTCTTCTTAAAAACTTCCAGTGTTGGAGCATTCACAGCTTCTGGAGGCAGGTTGTTCCACTGGTTAATTGTTCTAACTGTCAGGAAGTTTCTCCTTAGTT
>NW_015430301.1:0-1162 GCF_001527695.2 Protobothrops mucrosquamatus | reverse complement strand
AGGAGGGAGGTAATGGGAACTGGGGAGAGAAGTGAGGGGGGATGAAGGGATCTTTGGGAGGGGGAGAGGAAAGGCAGAAGAGGGAGGAATGGACAGGCCCCCGCCCCCGGAGCCCACCCCCACCCCCCAGGCCAAAAACCCGCTCAGACGACCAGGGAGATAAGAGCCCAAAGCCAGATGCAGAGACCCCTTCCCCCCCCTCCCCACAAATACCAAGAGAGACGGGTCGGAAGGGGCCAGCCGGAGCTGCCCGCCTTCCAGATGCGCCGGATCACCTCCCCCATCATCCCCAGCCGCGAAGGGAGAGGCGAGAAGAGTGGCTCCGGCTTGCGGGAAGAGGAAGGCGGCGGGGCCGGAGGGGAAGGGTCCGGCTGGGAGAGCGGAGACCCCCACCAGCCCAAAGTTGGGGAGAAGGGCCAAGGGCGCCCCCCAAGAGAGGGGGAGACACTCACCCCCGCCTGGGCGGATGCTGCTGGGTCGGCTGGCGGTCGGTTCAAGCGGGCCGGGGTGGGGTGGGGGGCGAGAGAGAGGGTCGCGCTCCTGCTGGCAGCGGCGGCCGGGCTCGTTCGCGGAGTGTCGGGCGCGATGCCTCCTCCTTCTCCTCTCCCTCCTCTTCCCCCTCCCGCTCACCTGTCCTCCTTGGCCACGCCCCCCCACTCACTCACCTGTCCGCCCCCTCCAGCGCGGCCACCGCGGCCGCAGGCGACCTCCGCCTTCCCAGGGAGGGAGGGAGGGAGGGAGGGAAGGAGGGCAGCCCAACCTCCTCCCCCCCACCCTTCTCCCCCTTCTCTCCGACCCCTCCCCACCTCCGCCCGGCTCCGCCCCCCTTACCTGCCCTCCAGCGCCGTCGACTCACCTGGCTTGCGGAGCCGCCTCGCCCGCCCGGGCGCCCCACTCGGCCGGCCGCCCCCGCCGCGCTCTCATTGGGCGGCGGGGAGCCTCCGCGGCTTCCCATTGGCGGCGGGCTGGGGGTTGTTCTTCTTTTTTTTCCCCCCTCCCCCTTGGTGAGGTGGGGGGGGCCGAGAAAGAAGCGCTGTTCTCAACGAAGGGAGGTCTTTGGGGACTCTCCTTTGGTCCCTTTCGCGCAGGGCACCCGGCTTTGGCTGGAAAGCCCCCCTTTTCCTCGGCTGCTGGGGTGGGGTGGGGTGGGGGGAGGGCGCCT
>NW_015430300.1:0-1162 GCF_001527695.2 Protobothrops mucrosquamatus | reverse complement strand
AGACAAAACCTACTCCCCCACCTTCTCCTCCAATGCCAGCTTTAACATTGAAAGATTTACAAGATGCTTTAAAGGACACTGCCAAACAGATTAGATGTGAAATGGATGAGCTGTTTGAAAAGAAACTTGAGGAAAAACTTGAAGAAAAAAATGAGCTGAGAGAGGATATAGTGTTTGCATTGCAAGGCCTGGCTGATCATGTAGATCGCATTGCAGTGCGGGTGGAAGATGTGGAGGAACATGCTGAAGTTTTGGATATTAGATTGGGGAAAGTGGAAGAGAGTACTGATATAAATCAGAATGAGATTCTTATGTCACAATTTAGAGAAATGGAACATGCGTTGAGAATAAGAGGATTGAGAGAAAATGCCCAAGAAAAATTGGAAGATGAAATTATAACAGAATTAGCCTTGGTTTTGTTCTGCCAACCTGAAGAAGTCAAGAGAGAAGTGGAAAAATTTTTTAGAGTCAATTCATGGGTGGCGAGACAGAGAAACCTTCCAAGAGATGTTGTAGTTTACTTTTCAAAAAAATCAATCCGCAATGAAATCATTCAAGCTTTTTATAAACAGAGATTTCAAATTTTAGATCAAGATGTGATAATTTTAAAAGAAATACCACCCAAGATACTCAGAAGAAGAAAGGATTTTGCTTTTCTGGCTGAAGAATTGAAAGGGAGACAAATACAATTCAGATGGGAGATACCAGCTGGTATAATGGTTAATTATATGGGCGTGCGTTACCGGCTTAATACGGTGGCAAAAGCAAGATATTTTTATAGTTCAATTTTGAAAGCAGGCCCATCAGCATCTCCACAAGGTATTAGGAAGGAAAGAATTCAAGAAGATAAAGATATTCAAGGAGCTACATCATCATCAAGTGTTACCAACTTACAAGATCAAATTCAAGCTGATTTACAACTTTTGGAAATTAAAGATGATCCAAAATCACAGAGAATGACCCGTGCAGCTCATAGACGTAAAGAAAGAGAGCAACGAAGAGTGGATGCGGTACCTGTGGAGCAGCAAGTAACTTCAGAGCCAGTGGGAGGAGCGAGACCAAAGAAATCAGTCTCGGCTGATTTGCAAGGGGCGTTCCTGAGGCTCTCTGCCACTAAAGATGGCAAGGTTCCTGACATGGAATGTTAATGGCTTGAATTCAC
>NW_015430299.1:0-1162 GCF_001527695.2 Protobothrops mucrosquamatus | reverse complement strand
ATTTTTTAGGTTGGCTACAGGCTGCACATATTTCTGGTCTAAATGTCTTTTTGGGGAATTGTTCATGACCACTTTATTCAATTTACTTACTAGTTGTCTAATGAAATATTATGTCAATATGATACCTATACCATTCCCAGACTGCACATTGATCCTGATTCATTTCTACCAGGCCAAATCCCTAGAAATCTATTTTTTTCAGTCTCTGGAGAGACAGCCCTTTTCTCACTGAGAATATGCTTTCAGTTAAAAAGAACCATTCTTGGTACTTTCTTCCAATTAAGGATCTGTAACATTCTTTTAATTTAAGGGAAGCTTATATCTCAGAAGATTAAAATGCCTGTTAGCTATTTGATTCTTTCAGAACATTTGTTTGTTCCGACAGCTTGGTGAAATTTCCCTGACAAAAATTATGAGTTCTATTAAGATTGTTTTGCCTCCCCTCAAAATTCCTTGTATTATGCCCAAAGAGGAACTTTCCTATTTTGTCAAAGTCCGTGACAATGGGGGAGGGGGAGGAGAGATGGACAGTCACTTGAGAAATTCAGCTATAGTCATGGGCATAAAATAGAGAAATGTGCTGAAGTTTGTGTTTCCTCAATTCAAAATTCAAGCCTAAGCGAATTGCAATGTTTCCCTTATATTTGTTCTGTCCCCGTTCCGACCCACACACCCAAACAGCCAGCCGAGGGTTTAAAGACTTCTCCAGACACCAATGCACAGATAAGAAACTTGGCAGCAGCTCTGTAGCTGCCTGCCAAGACCTTTTTACTCCAAACACACAGAAACAAAAACAATACACACAGTTTTGAAACCACAACACACTACTTTGCCAGAGAGTCAGCTTTTGTCCGTCACAGAGGTCCAAATGGCCACCACCACCCTTTTATAGCCTGTGGGGTGTGGTCCAGTGACTCAGCTTAATCTCTGGCACGTCTCTTTTTCTGCTGTGCACGCTTATCACTCCTACGCTGGCGTGGATCCAGCCACAACTTTTCTTCCTCATTATCGGACACACCTGGCTCCTGGCCAATCTGAGAAACACCGGGCTCCTGGCCAATCTCTGAACCACCTGGCTCCTGGTCAATCTCTTCTCCGTCGGAAGACACCGGAGGCATTGCCAAAGAGGAGGGTCCTGGAGAGGGAGGCCTAGCCATCTCCT
>NW_015430298.1:0-1162 GCF_001527695.2 Protobothrops mucrosquamatus | reverse complement strand
GACTTTTGAAACCTATAAAAAGCAAGCTGATAAAAAGAGGGCTCCCCAAAGAACATTCCAAGTTGGGGAAAAAGTTTATTTGTCAACTAAATATCTACGCCTCAAGTTGCCCAGCAAGAAATTGGGACCAAAGTTCTTGGGGCCTTTCCCCATAGTAAGGATCATCAACCCAGTCACAGTAGAGCTAAAACTCCCTAAATTCTTGGGGAAAATTCACCCAGTTTTCCATTGTAGCTTGTTGAAGCCATATCGGAGCTCCACGTTAAGACCTCCTCCGAAGAAGGCACCTGGACCCCTCGTGGTTGCGGGGCAGACCCACTATGAAGTAAAGCGTATTCTTGACTCTAGAATTTTTAGAGGGAAATTGCAGTACCTAATACAATGGAAGGGATACCCGTTGTCCGAAGCCACCTGGGTGAAATCCAGTGAAGTAAAGGCTAATAGATTGGTCAAAAGGTTTCATGTGAAGCACCCCAACAAACCGAAAGATGACCCTTAACGTATGCTTTGGTTTGCTTTACAGGATCGGTCCTTTTTTGTAAGGGGGGCCGGATGTCAACGCTGCAAATACTGTATATTCTTGCTTTGACAATAGGCAGAGCTGTCTGGCATTTTTATAGTTAAACCAGGCAGAAGGGGAAAAGAAACCGGATGTAAATCACATCTTCCAAGTTGATTGGAAGATGTGAACCATGACCCCAAAAAAGGGTGGGAGGGAAATTATTATTATTATTATTATTCGAATTTATATTATTATTATTATTATTATTATTTATTAGACTTATATGCCGCCCTTCTCCCCATAGGACTCAGGGCGGCTCACAGCATATTAAAACAGTACCAAAGCATTATCCCCAATAAAAACCAATTAAAAACAAATATTTACCGATGTGTCATGTTAAAATAATAATTAAAATTGTCCCTATTTAAAATTCTCCCTAGGCCAGACCCGCTTGCTGAAAGAGCCATGTCTTGAGGGCGCGGCGGAAAGCTAGGAGATCCGGAATCGTCCGGATCTCGGGGGGTAGTTCGTTCCAGAGGGTGGGGGCACCCACAGAGAAGGCCCTCCCCCTGGGGGTCGCCAGCCGACATTGCTTGGCCGACGGCACCCTGAGGAGGCCCGCTCTGTGGGAGCGTACCGGTCTGTGAGAGGGAATCTGTG
>NW_015430297.1:0-1162 GCF_001527695.2 Protobothrops mucrosquamatus | reverse complement strand
ATTGCGGTCACAGACCATAATGCAAATGCAACAAAAAAAAAACACAAGAAAATATGATCACAAACAATTAAGCACCAGAAGCCTTGGCTAAAGGGAATTACAACGTTCTCCTCTAATAGTTACAGCTCTTAAAAGAAATTTAGAAACCTGAGAAGTAATATAGGGGGAGCCATCCCCCAGACAATATAAGACCAAATTAGTAACATTGGAACCATCGGGATCAATTCCAAGGAGAGACAATAATTTAATTCTGCCTGTGCACTTCTTGGAGTTTAGGCTCCTTGCATGCTTCTCCAAGGTCAGATGTGGCCTTGGGTTAGTAACCCCACTGGTCTGAGCTGAAGGCAACTAGTATATAAATAACGCAGTCCAATTCTCTATTCACTATAGCAGACACCTGACCATCCAGCCTCCCTATGAAAATTAACTTCCGGGGCCTCTTGTCCTCAGAAATTCATTCTTTTTGCCTTCTCTCTGAACACTATGCAATCTTCACCTTGGTGAGCCTTAAAAGGAGAAAGGCTGGCCTCCAATCCTTTTACCTTCCTCTCCAGCAAAGAGACAAGCCCGGAGGTGTAAAAAAAAACAAGCTCTTCTGGTAAGAAGACACATGCCTTGCAAGTCACACAACTGCACTTTCCTTTTGGCAGAATCTGAGTTTGTTCTTTCCCCTGCTAAATTGTCTCCAAAACTCCCTTCTTCTGCTTTGCTCCGCCCCCTGTCTAAAGAATACCCTTTGAGAATAAGCTCCTAGCTAAGAAATTACTCCACCCTCTAGCTCAGGGATGTCAAACTGCCGGCCCGCGGGCCAGATGCGTCATGAAGAAACCGCGCCCACCCCATTGCCGGCAATGGGGAAAAAGCTCCGATACGTCGCGCGACATCACATGACATCGCAAGTTTGACATGTCTGCTCTAGCTGGTCATTTGATCAGGAAGTCTGCTATTGCTGTAAGCTTCCATTTCTCCAGTACAGGAGATGGAGAATCCACCGGTGGGTTTCCATTGGATGCCTGCTCCTGAGACCAAGTAGCCAAAACTTGACACGCCCCCTGTTGCTGTGAGACCCAGTCTTATCTTGGTCTCAAGCTCTTGCAGACGTCTCAAGGTTTGGCTCTCAGGATTAGAAAGATTAGATCATTACAGGTTGGAGACCCACTGT
>NW_015430296.1:0-1162 GCF_001527695.2 Protobothrops mucrosquamatus | reverse complement strand
GGGACACGGATCTAATAAACATGTGGTTGCATTCAGCCTCCCCAAGACCCTGTCCACGTCCTCGGGAGCAACAGAGTCAAACTCCTCCCATACAACCGTCTCAAGACCTGGTCCCGTCTCCTCCCCCTGGGCCAACCAGTCGGAGTCCAAGCCTTCCCGGATCCGAGCGACTTTGTCATGCAGATACTGCGCAAAATCCAAATAAACTATAATATCATTTATGATGACACAAATCAAAGGTTTAATTTTTAACAAATATTCTCATATTTGGTGCTCGATTTCAGCAAAGTTATTGAGGTCAGTTGTCTTCCATTTCAGATTTTTTTAAAAAATACGTTTTTGTTGTACTCCACTTATAGAAATTTCTGTCCCAGAATTGGCTGTCTCTTCCTGGCTTTATCATGGAATCCATGTAGACTTCATTCCTGCCCTATCCTAAGAACACTTTTCAGTATTGTAATTCTTGATTTCCAGGACTGATAGTTCCACCTATAATTACTGACATTCTGTTCTAATCTGTGTTGGCAACAGGACTGAATATGTAAAAGGTTACCTTTCTGATGGGTGCAGCTTGCAGTGACTTTCATTTTTGCAAGTTAGATAAATGTATGACCTTTGGGAGCAGGCTGATAGGTGTGAAATAACACTTTCCCCTTCATTTATTTACTATATGTACTATCTCTTATTTACCTTTATGTGCTATCTACTTAAATCTGAATTCTTCTAGCATTGATTTGTATATTTAAATGCATTCACACTCCTACTCTTATCTTATTTCATTTTAATTTGGACACCCTCCACGTACATCACTTGCATCAAAATGTCTCAGATTTAGTCCTCTAGGTATAGACTTAGAAAACAAATCTTTTCTTAAAAACCTATTGCTAATCAGTGTTGAAAGTCATGGACTAAATAAATTAAACATTTGATTTCTAGCTACCACCTTGTTAATAAAGATAAAGTCTCCTCCAAGTTCAGCTTGACTCCTGCTGACTTTATGGAGACATCTATATTGTTTTCTTGACATAAGTATGAAATTGGTTGTCACTGCTTTGTTCCTGCTTGTTAATAATGTTCTTTAAAAACAAAACGTTTCAAACAATATAGTTTAGAACATAACCATTATGAATCTCCAGCTACCTTATTTATTTTAACCTTTTGG
>NW_015430295.1:0-1162 GCF_001527695.2 Protobothrops mucrosquamatus | reverse complement strand
ATCTACGAGACCGCCTTCTGCCACAGATTCCCTCCCACAGACCGGTACGCTCCCACAGAGCGGGCCTCCTCAGGGTGCCGTCGGCCAGGCAGTGTCGGCTGGCGACCCCCAGGGGGAGGGCCTTCTCTGTGGGTGCCCCCACCCTCTGGAACGAACTACCCCCCGAGATCCGGACGATCCCGGATCTCCTAACCTTCCGTCGCGCCCTCAAGACATGGCTTTTTCAACAAGCGGGACTGACCTAGGGTGAATTTTAAATAGGGAAAATTTTTTAAAGATTTTAATCATGACACAGCCACAAATATATTTGGTTTTTAATTGGTTTTATAGGGGAAATTTTTTTTGTGTTGTTTTTTAATATGCTGTGAGCCGCCCTGAGTCCCGTGGGGAGAAGGGCGGCATAGAAGTTGGAAAATAAATAAAATAAATAAATAAACTTGTCTTTTTATATATCAGATATTCTATTCTACTTTTATTAAGAGTTAAAAAAACAGTGTTTGATTGACAGCTGCTGGGTTGAAAACCCATCATTTTCTACTCATTTCTCCATCTGCATCTAGGGCATGAAACTGTTAATCATTCCTTCAAACATCAAAGAAGCCCATGAATAGTTTGATCAGGAAAGGTAGTACGATAACTGCATATTTATATTTAGTTCCACAAGCTTATAATATTGGGTAGGTTTTTTTATTTATTTCATCACTTTTTGTGCATGTATTAGCATCAGGCAAAATCATAGGAGAAAGAACTAATGAATATGCAACTAGGCCATACTGAAAAACATCTTGAAAGCATACCATTATCTTAGCCAGCAGTATCAAATTAAGCTGAAAGAAAAAATATATACCAGACTTAACAGCAATGATATCTAGAGAATTTTATCTTCAGTTTTTAAAGTCTGTGGGTAGAAACTAGGGTCTTGCACAGCTGACCACACTTATATTGGGAAAATATAGCTAGGAATCCACAATGAATAACTCCAACATCAAAAGGTCTTCATCACTGCCTTACATTTGTGTATATTTGGCGCAGTGGATCTAGCACTCAGCCTCCTTTTGACTCTTGTCAAATCATTTTCCTCTCCAGTATCTACTTACTACCCTTAAGTGAAAAGAAGGGTCAGATGTGACAGAGAAATGCAACTAGCAATCTCTGTCCCTCA
>NW_015430294.1:0-1162 GCF_001527695.2 Protobothrops mucrosquamatus | reverse complement strand
ATAGAGAAAGCTCGAACAGCATTCTTCAAAATGAAAAAGGTCTTCTGCAGTCACGACATAAGCCTAAGACTGAAAATCAGGCTTGTCAGATGCTATATTTTTTCTATCCTGCTCTATGGAGTAGAGAGTTGGTCTCTGACAGAAGGCCACCTGAAGAGACTAGAAGCATTTGAAATGTGGATTTACAGGCGGCTGTTACATATAAACTGGGTTGACAAGATCAGAAATGAGGAGGGGATAAGCCGCCTGGGAAAGCCAAGGAAAATCATCAAAACAATTAAAAAACGAAAATTAGAATATTTCAGACATGTGATGCGACACCCAGAAAAACACGGCATACTCCATTTAATCCTCCAGGGAAAGATTGAAGGCAAACGAGGTCCAGGCAGAAGAAGAACATCGTGGCTTCAAAATCTAAGGGACTGGTTTGGACAAAACTCAGCAGCACTTTTTCGTGCGGCTGCTGATAAAAACAGGATCGCCAACATGATCGCCAACGTCCAATAATGGATATGGCACAACAAGAAGAAGAAGATGCTTTTGAACAATTAATGTGATTTTTGCTGTTGTATGCATGCTGATAATTTGTCTCACCTTGCTTCATACTTTGTAAGTTTGAGAGCAACACATTTCTCAAGCCCCTTCCTAGCCAAAACAAGCCTCCGGAGCGAGCATGCTCACTCTGGAGGCTTGTTTTTGCAGGATTGTTCTTAAAAAGAGCGAGGCGTGATCGCTCCGGAGGCTTGTTTTGGCTAGGAAGGGGCTTGAGAAATGCCTTTTTCCTGCAAAAACTTAGCCAAAGAGTGAGGCGTGCGTGCCCACAGAGAGGGCTCTGAGTGCCCCCTCTGGCACTCAGAGGTTTGCCAACACTGTTCTACTGAATAAGCCCTTCTGGTGAATGGGGGATTTAGGGAACCTTGATTTGTCCAACATCAAGTGTATCCACACCATGTGGTCCAAAAGCTCAGGATGGTGGTTATGAAGCTCTGTCTGTTTTTAGTTTAATGCACACCTTCTTTCCCCAAATCCTATGGACCCCTCTGCCTAACAGATGCTAGACTTTGTAAAGCAGCCCGAGACGCTCACAGCCTTTGAAAACTATTCCCAATTCTCTAAAAGCGGTGGCTATGTATGTATGACATGTGTTCAGGGAAAAGAATAC
>NW_015430293.1:0-1162 GCF_001527695.2 Protobothrops mucrosquamatus | reverse complement strand
AGCTCGCTGCTCCCCGTCCCTACCGGACCGACGCTAGTGTCTCCACAAGCGCAGAGCAGGGCGCTGAGAAAGGGCAGCAGGCGACGGCACCCCCAGGCTGGGGCTCCGCAGCATCCTCGCTGCCTCCGCTCCATAGCGGGGCCCATCCCTGCACCTGCTCAGGCAGGGAGAGCAGGGCCTGGCCGACCGCGCATGCGCCTCGGCCAGAGAGGTGGGATAAGGATGCGATGCAACTCAACCCCGCTCAGTTCTTCGAGGTAATAACGAAAAGTCTTTAAGGGGCGGGAGGAGTTGGGGTGGCAAAAGGGAGGAAGCTATGCCAGCTGGAGGTGTGAAAGAAACTACGGGAAAAGGCTGAATGGGCGCTCGCAGATCTGAGCAGCAACTGCAAAAAGAACCGGTTGATTTTGAGTTAGATGAAAAGTTAGCTTGGGTATGCGGATTGCGATGGCCAGGAAACCGTTTAGAAGTTGTAATGTTAAAAGTACGGGCGGCAATACGCAGTTTTTGAATTAATGAAATTGAAACAATCTTGTGCTTCAATCTGCAACGTGGTGAGTTCTACAGGCAAACTCAAACATCAGCTCAGTCCTATGCAGATATCCTCAACACAAGGGTGCTGTATGCTGTTTGGCTTCCTATCAAGCCCACCTGCTTGGGGCTTCAGCCTCAAAATTCATGATCAACATTTTCAGTACTTTGAAATTGTTAAGAAATTTGTCTCCCAAATGGTCCTAATTATGACAATCATTATGATAGTAGAGCCATTGAAATAAGTTTAATCATAAACACGTGAAGTGTTAATACCACTTTACAATGCCTTGGTAAGGCCACACTTGGAATACTGCATCCAGTTTTGGTCACCGCGATGTAAAAAAGATGTTGAGACTCTAGAAAGAGTACAGAGAAGAGCAACGAAGATGATTAGGGGACTGGAGGTTAAAACATATAAGGAAAGGTTGATGGAATTGGGTATGTCTAGTTTAATGAAGAGAAGGACGAGGGGGGACATGATAGCAGTGTTCCAATATCTCAGGGGCTGCCACAAAGAAGAGGGAGTCAAGCTATTTTCCAAAGCGCCTGGAGGCAGGACAAGAAGCAACGGGTGGAAACTAATCAAGGAGAGAAGCAATCTAGAACTAAGGAGAAACTTCCTGACAGT
>NW_015430292.1:0-1162 GCF_001527695.2 Protobothrops mucrosquamatus | reverse complement strand
ACCAGAAAATACCGGAGGGACGGGGGAAAAACCGGACTGACCCCCTGCCATGAAACGAACTGCCGGTACCAACGAGGGCAGCAGAAGGACGACTGGAGGCCCAAGGACGATACGGAGACTAGAAACAGTGAAAGTGGGGGGAGGAAGAGAGTTGGAGCACTTGATAACGATGGGGAAACTTGGTTGACAGCAGTGGGGGGGCGTAATTGGACTGAGAACCATGGCGAAGGCCAGAGGGGTGAAAGAAAAGGAAGGGGGTTGGAAGGACAGTTGCACCAGTTTAAGAATGGAGGAGAAATTTGTGGCAAGGGAGACGAGAGTAGCGAGAACATCTGGACTGACGCGGGTGCTAGGAATATCAGAAACCGGGAAAGGAAAGAAGGTGAAAGGAGACGAGACAGAAACAGCAAGAACGAGGGATGGGTGAATGTGAGAGAGGAGAGAACGGAGAGTAGGCGACGATACAAGGCAGAGGAGAGACAACCCCATGGAGCAGGAGAGGGCGATTGGTGGGCAAAGGAGGGGTGGAGAGAGGAGGAAGAGGGCAGAGGACACGGTATAGCAGAGGATGGGGGGGACGACAGGATCAGCATGGAGATTACGGGCAATAGTGAAGAGGGGGGAGAAGAGATAGACAATGGGGCGAGGAGCCGGTTGACATTGATGGGGGTGTGTGGCTGGACCGATGGCCACGGAGCAGATCGAGCAGAGGAGGGAAAAAAGAGGGGGATGGGGAAGCGATCCCACCAACCCGTGAGCAGAAGAAAGATCGGCGGAAAGAAGGGTGAGGGGGATGGGAGCACCTGGACCCGAGTGAGAGCCAGGAGTACTGGGGACGAGGGAAGGAAAGGAGTGGAAGAGATGTACGACGGGACCGACAGGAGTGAAGAGACTGTGAAGGTGGAAGAAGGGAGGATAAAAGTTGGGCGAGAGCGGAAGAAAGAGGGGAGACAGCCCCATGGAGTGAGGGATGGTAATTGGCGTACAAAGGAGGGGCAGAGAGGGGAGGAAGAGGACAGGGGGTATGCCATGGTGGAGGATGAGGGGGTCAGCAGGAGTGATAGGACGGACAACAGAGAGGAGGGGAGGGAAAGAAGGCAGGAAAGACGGGGTGGTTGTGCGGGTAATAGGAATCGAGCGGAGGAGGAAGGGAGGAAGACGG
>NW_015430291.1:0-1162 GCF_001527695.2 Protobothrops mucrosquamatus | reverse complement strand
CTATTCCGTGCGGCCGGCCTGGCGTAGTTTGATTATGTTTTAGTGGGGGTTTTGTATGGGGTGTTTTTAGAACAGGCCTGTTATTTAATTTGATTTTAGAACAGAAACTTGTGTATATTTATCGTGGTTTTTAGTATCGCCTGTTCACCGCCCTGAGTCCCGTAAGGGAGATAGGGCGGTATATAAATTTAATAAATAAATAAATAAATAAATAAATAAATAAATAAATAAATAAATAAATAAATAAATAAATAAATTGGCTTGCTCGTTTTCACTTTAAATGTATGATTTGGTTGGTGTTATTTTCAATAGCATACATTGTAACAAGGCTTAGGGGTTTTATTTCTTTTTTTAAAAAAAATCCATAAAGGCACAGATCATTAGTTGAATTAGCAGAGTGTTGAGATTTATGACTCTATCGGGAGGAAAACACTGATGGTGTTGTATTTTTTCCCCTTTGTTTTAAGTTGGACTGCAGCTTAAGGGCTGGCCATAGGAGTGTAAATTTGACAAACAGGTCTCCATTTTTTTTTTTTAAAAAAAAAGTCTTTTTGGTTTAAAGATCTTGAGAAGGTATGTGGAGAGGCGAGAGCTGCCTCTACTTCCTTGACTCCTACCTTTCGTGATTAAATCTTCAGAAGAATTGACCTCCTTGTAGGTGGATAAAATATTCCTTACTTTAATGAAATGGCTGTAAGAAGTTTGTTGAAGAAACTTCCCTCAATCTGGCAGATCTTGGCACTTATAGACCCCAAAGGTATCTGTAGAAAGAGAGCAAATGAAAGAAACTTGAATTGTAGAATCATAGGGCTGGAAGGGACCTGGGAGGTCTTCTAGTTCTACCGCTGCCCAAGGTGGGAGTCCTTAATCATCATGGAGAAATGGTTGTCCAATCTTTTCTTGAAAGCCTCCAGTGATGAAGCGCTCACAACTAGGAAGCAAACTGTCCCATTGATTAATTGATCTGTCAAGAAATTCCTTCTTATTTCCAGATTAGATCTCCCTCTAACAGGTTTCCATCTATTGCTTTTTGAAACATGTCATGATGATGCAAATCCCATAACTTATATGCTTGCATCAGACCTCAGGATTAGGCCCTTATAATGAAATCTCCCAAACAATTGAAGCAAAGGTAAAGTAGAATATTCAGTGACACTTAATC
>NW_015430290.1:0-1162 GCF_001527695.2 Protobothrops mucrosquamatus | reverse complement strand
GTCCAACCGGGGTAGCGATGTGTATCAGGGAAGATCCGGAAGCCAGGGTATGAATAGACCACGGGTGGGAGATACGGGGAGGCCTTCATCTACTTTACTGACAGCTCCCTCTAGAGGATCCGGATCAGGAAGTGAGGCTCAGATGGCCAGGGGCCAGGAGACGGTAGTCCCCGGAACTAGGGCTTTGATAGGTCCCCCACCGGGACCAGGATGGGGTGCAGGGCCCTGGGGCCAGGGGCCGATATGGGGTCCTCCACCCCTTAATATCACCTTTGATGGAAATGCAGATCAACTGGCCCTATTCCTGAGCCAAACAATAGGCCATATGGATAGATATGGCCACATGTACCCTTCCCAATGGGGGATGGTGGGGGCAGTAACAGCAGCCCTACGTGGAGAGGCCATGGAGTGGGTGGCTGATCTCCACAGTGATCATGCCAGAGAGTTGGCCCATATAGGGACATTCTTAGGGGCCCTTCGGGGCTGTTTCGAAGATGTATCAAGGGTCAAGCGAGCTGAGAACGAAGTGCTAGGGATCAGACAGAGGGGTAGGCCAGCAGCAGAATATGTTAAAGACTTTCGACGAGTGGCCAGTAAGCTAAGAACATGGCCTGAACGCTTGTTAATTCATCAATTCAAAACGGGTTTGGATAAAGAACTGAGACAGGCGTGTATTTATCGGGGTATTCCAAGTAAGATCCAAGAGTGGTTCCGAGTGGTCGTAGATTTGGATGCTGGACTACGAGAATTTCGTACAAGGGTTGAGGGACCCATGGGTCCATGAAGGAATATCGAGCGACCCCAGGCCTCAGGCCCAACGCCTAGTCCACCTATAGGAAATTGGCGTCCAACCTTTCGTTGTTTCTGGTGCAATCAACCGGGACATCGTGCTGCTGAATGTCCTGAACCACTCCCCAAAGGGAAACCAGAATTATCTACTAGGGGTATACCGAAGAAACCCCAAGAAAGGTCCCGAGCAGTTCAACAAAAGACCTCGGCCCCCAAACCCCGAGGGGATGGGACAACCCCTGAGGAGGAAACAAGCGGAATAGGAACCCAGCTGATAATATGCGACAAGGAAGCCGAAGCGGTAGAAGATCCCATGGTAAGTGAACCTATTCATCCATTTGTATTACCAATAACAATCTCTAATCCAGGGTCA
>NW_015430289.1:0-1162 GCF_001527695.2 Protobothrops mucrosquamatus | reverse complement strand
CATAGAAGAAAGGTACTTAAGAAGATAGGCATCCATCAATATACATACATTCAGAATATTAACTTGGTGCTATAAAGTCAATCTGGACCATGTTATTAAGTTTTTTGTTTAAAATGTATGTAAATGCAGTACATATTTTTAATATATCTACTATGGAATTATGCTGGTTAAAAACTGTAATGAACTATTTATCACACCCTAGCTCGTTTGCTGTTAAAAAAGAAAATAGAGATAACAAGTTAACATATTCTCAATTCATGCATGAGTTTTCTATACCATATTTTATGCAGAGCCTTACCAGGTTACTGTATCTTTCACAACTATGGAGCATCAGATGCTATTGGAGCCAAATGCAAAACAAGAATCGTTTAAAATTTATACAGAGACTTTGTTGGCAGATCAAAAGATTATCCATTAAAATTTTCTTTACCTCTTAACCTAAAAAGTAAGATGTACAGTAACTGTCAGTAAAACAAACATCAATCTTCCTTATAAATGGAAGCATATAAGAAGATAATAAAAATATAAGAGATTTTCTTTTATGATTAAGTTAAACTATTGTTCAAACCCTACATGTTCATAATTATCAATCTGTCTAGCTAATAAACAAATCAGTATATTTTAACATTGGAAACTTGTCATTGGCTTTTGCCATGGTTTTTTTTTCAATCTATTAAGTAGCCCTGGGATTCCATGGTGGTCTTCATTCTAAATTATTAACCAGCTGTAACTCTGATTAACACACACTTAATGTATTTAAATATAATGTAATGATACCTTAATTGTAAGCCTGGCTAGATAGAACAGACCAGGAAATCAACTTCACAGGAAGGTTAAAACTATGTTTTTTGAGATGGGTATAATAATGCAAATTTGCAATGATAGTGTTTTGATTGTATGATATCTTCTTCATATAATTCAGTGAATTAGGGAAATGTCTGTCAGAGCTGTTTCTGAATGTTATTTAATAATAATAATAATAATAATAATAATAATAATAATAATAATAATAATAATAATAATAATAATAATAATAATAATAATAATAGTAAAGTTGGAAGGGACCTTGAAGGTCATCTAGTCCAACCCCCTGCTCAGGCAGGAAACCCTATACCATTTCGGACAAATGGCTGTCCAGTCTCTTCTTAAAAACTTCCAGTGT
>NW_015430288.1:0-1162 GCF_001527695.2 Protobothrops mucrosquamatus | reverse complement strand
TTCTTCTTCTTCTTCTTCTTCTTCTTCTTCTTCTTCTTCTTCTTCTTCTTCTTCTTCTTCTTCTTCTTCTTCTTCTTCTTCTTCTTCTTCTTCTTCTTCTTCTTCTTCTTCTTCTTCTTCTTCTTCTTCTTCTTCTTCTTCTTCTTCTTCTTCTTCTTCTTCTTCTTCTTCTTCTTCTTCTTCTTCTTCTTCTTTTTCTGCATCTTTTACTTTTCCAAGGCAAGGTTAAAAAAGTAACAAACTAAACATGTTTAAAAGGATTGCTCAAAAATTTCACCCCCCTTCAATAGCCCTTCCACCATGGGCTTTAAACCCATTCTTCCTTCCAACGTAATGTTATACTGTTTCTGGTGAATTACTTCATCAGGGTTCTTTAAAGTCACCTTTAAAGGATCCATGTGTACCCCTCTTCTATTGCCCTCTTGGGCCCATATAAGAGGGTCCACTTTTCCTTGAGCTTCCTCACTCAAGGTCATAATATTTACAGTTATTTCTCTTTCATTCCCCATAATAACAACCCCCAATTTACCAATTAAGTACCCCCTGGCCAAATTGCAGCTCTCTTTAACCAATACAAAGTTCAGGTCCTTTTACTACTGTCTGGACCATAGCAGATTTAAATATTGTTGTTTCTACTACATGTCCATAATTCCCTGATCCTTAATCTTCCCTTTCCCAATTTGCATTCCTGGAGGTATATAGTTCAGGGTAAATCTGGTGGCTCCAGAATCCACCGAGTACACCCTTTCCTCCTCAAGGGATCCAACCTTTAAGGTTTATCAGGGGTTCCTAAAAAGCTGAACCAAAAAACAGATTAGTCCCCTGACACCCCTAATCCTCAAAATTCACCAAATTTGCTAGTTCTTCCCCCTCCTTCCTCTTAGGGTACTCATTTTTTCAGTGTCCTTCCTCCTTACAAAAGGCACATTTATTTATTTATTTATTTATGGACTGGTGGGAAACTTTTTCTCCTAGGGATTTATATCCCCTGGTGCCAATTGGCTGTCCTCACCCCCAGCCTGCCTTACTGATTTCCTGATTACTCTTCCCCATCCTCTTTGCTGGCCTGTTTGCAACAATTGAGCCATCATTTTTATCTTATCTTACGTTTATCTCTCTCCTCTTCTCTCTTCGCATATACTTTCTGAGCCTCTTTTACCGG
>NW_015430287.1:0-1162 GCF_001527695.2 Protobothrops mucrosquamatus | reverse complement strand
TGTTCTGGGCCCAGTGCTCTTCAACATCTTCATCAACGATTTGGACGAGGGGATAGATGGGGAACTCATCAAATTTGCAGACGACACCAAGCTGGCAGGAATAGCCAACACTCCAGAAGACAGGCTTAGGATACAGGAGGATCTGGACAGACTTGAACACTGGGCGCTATCTAACAAAATGAAATTCAATGGTGAAAAAGTAAGGTTCTACATTTAGGCAAGAAAAACCAAATGTACAGGTATAGTATAGGGGGTACCTTGCTCAATAGTAGCAACTGTGAGAGGGACCTCGGAGTCCTAGTGGACAATCACTTAAATAGGAGCCAGCAGTGTGCTGCAGCTGCCAAAAAAGCCAACACAGTGCTAGGCTGCATTAACAGGGATAGAATCAAGATCACATGAAGTGTTAATACCACTTTACAATGCCTTGGTAAGGCCACACTTGGAATACTGCATCCACTTTTGATCACCACGATGTAAAAAAGACTCTAGAAAGAGTGCAGAGAAGAGCAACAAAGATGATCAGGGGACTGGAGGCTAAAGCATATAAGGAACGGTTGCTGGAATTGGGATGTCTAGTTTAACGAAGAGAAGGACGAGGGGGGACATGATAGCAGTGTTCCAGTATCTCAGGGGCTGCCCCAAAGAAGAGGGAGTCAAGCTATTCTCCAAAGCACCTGAAGGCAGGACAAGAAGCAATGGATGGAAACTAACCAAAGAGAAGCAACCTAGAACTAAGGAGAAACTCCCTGACAGTCAGAACAATTAACCAGTGGAACAACCTGCCTCCAGAAGCGGTGAATGCTCCAACACTGGAAGTTTTTAGAAACATTGGATGGCCATTTGTTTAGTATGTTATAAGGTCTCCTGCTTGAGCAGGGGGTTGGACTAGAAGACCTCCGAGGTCCTCCCAACTCTATTATTTTATGTTCTAAGTGGTTTGTTGGGTTGTTGTCCCCAGAAGGGACGTTTATTGGCTCTTGTGTTGGGGTTTTATTTTTGCAAGCCGCCTGAAGCCGCCAGGAGTGTGTCTGGCAGCCCTATATACCTTTTCTTAAGCAAGAAATAATAAATAAATAAACCCTGTCATATTCAGGGCAGTCTTTTCTTCGCAAGTGGACTAAGCCGTGTGTTCCTCCAACCCAATAAAAATTCCTTCCTG
>NW_015430286.1:0-1162 GCF_001527695.2 Protobothrops mucrosquamatus | reverse complement strand
TTTTTCCGGGCCGGCCGCACCGGAAATAGCCCCTCCCACACCGGAAATAGCCCCTCCCAAATTTTACTTGCATTCCTGTTCTCTAAAGGGGCGGTCCTAGGGTTTGATGAGGGCGTGGCCAGGTTTGAGTTCCGCCACCTTTTCTCCGAGAAAAAAAGCCCTGTATCTATCTATCTATCTATCTATCTATCTATCTATCTATCTGATCTATCTATACCTTATAAATTGCATTTGGGCTTTCTCACAATAACATATAGCCAACCTTGGCTGACTCTGAACAAATCTGAATGAAGTAATATTTGGATGGATGACTACCTAAAAATCCTAAGGCAGTAAATTAGATTGGAAAATTAAAAAATAAAAAAAACATAAGAAGGCTATGGCAAACTATGTCCATGTTGTCGCCAAGAAAATTGTATATCCCTAAATTTGGCAGCATCTTTCCTTATAGCTTTTCATACTATGTGTGACTGTTGTTAAAGGACCCCTTAATGCTTAAAAAAGATGTAAGTACAATGTACTTTCACAGTTTCATGAAAAAACCCTGAATGTTACTGTCTATGTCCATTCAATTCTTTATTCTACATTCCTTAACTTCTCACCCTAAGGCAATATGCTCCAACTTCCATTTAGATTTTCTCAAAGCAAGCAAGCAAGCCATTCTTGTGTTATTTCAGTATGCAACACAGTAACATGAGCCATTCCACATTTATCAAATTCTGATATAAGCATGTCCAGGAACATATATTTTTTTTCAATCAGGATGTTACCTCCATCTGATCCACAGTTCATTCCCGAAGAAGCTTAAGTTGTCCTTATCTATTTTAGTCAGAAAGAAGTTTTTTCTTCCATATCCCAACACAACTTTTTCCATGAATACAAGGTGATGCAATCCACCAATAGCAGAGAATATTTGTAACACATGGTTGAACTGTGGGGTTCTTGCTGCTCTCTGAGCTTGTTTGTTTATTTATTTATTTATTTATAATTTAATTTATACCCCGCCCTTCTCCTCATGGGACTCAGGGCGGCTAACAGCCTCATAAAACTACAATACAAATACAATAATTAAAAGCCGAATTAAAAAGAAATATTTAAATAGGCCGATCAATTAAAATTATCCTTAAAAATCCCCTGAAACTTTAAAATCATTAACAATTAT
>NW_015430285.1:0-1162 GCF_001527695.2 Protobothrops mucrosquamatus | reverse complement strand
GGAGAGCCTTCTCTGTCGGAGCACCCACCCTCTGGAACGAGCTGCCCCCAGAGATCCGGGTGATTCCGGATCTCCCCTCCTTCCGCCGCGCCCTTAAGACCTGGTTATTTCAGCAGGCAGGACTGGCCTAGGGGTATTTTAAAGGGGTTTTAAATTAAATTTTTAGTAGAAGCGGCCAAATTTGAATAGTTATTTTTAAACTTTTTTAAATTTTGTATTGTACTGTACCATTGTTTTAAACTGGCTGTAAGCCGCCCTGAGTCCTCCGGGAGAAGGGCGGGGTATAAATTTAATAAAATCAAAATCAAATCAAAGTAATAACAATTGATTAAATGTATGCTCCCCAACGTCCAATGACTCTGGGAAGGGGAGAAGCTAAAAATTAATCAAATGAAGAAATTACAATAAAATCAATAATAAAATTAATGTTAAAGATGGTTGTTGTGATAGGCCAGGTCAGGGGTAGGCAACCTTGGCTCTTTTGTGACTCATGGACTTCAACTCCCAGAATTCCTGAGCCAGCCATACTGGCTCAGGAATTCTGGGAGTTGAAATCCACGAGTCATAAAAGAGCCAAGGTTGCCTACCCCTGGGCCAGGTGGAATGAAGTAAAGGCCTGGTTGAAGAGCCAGGTTCTTCATGGCTCTTTTGTAGAACAGCAAAATGAGGGCATTTGGATCTTGGGAAGAACTTCATTTCAGAGAGTAGCTGTTGCTATAAAGCAGCCGAATTTCCAACATCCCAATAAATGACATTTTTTAATTGAAGGAACCCAGGTCCTGCTAATCCTGCAAGATCTTTTTATGCTTTTTATCCTCATTCCAGTTAATACTTTCAAAAAAGAGAATTCCTTACTCATATGACAGTACAATGGTAAATTATAATGACAATAACTAAAAAGTTAAAAGATTGAGCTAATGCATATATCACAGATTTATTATATATTAATTTTAATTTAAAATGTTTTTTTTAAAGTACAGTTAAGAAATTTCTAAAATGTATAAAGTGACCGATAATCAGCATTTCGTTAGTGCAAACACTGAAGAGCTTATCGTCACTGTCTGGTAACACCCTTGCCAGAACAGGTAAGAATGTTTTTAGAAGCAGAACTGGATGAGATCACCTTCTATTAATCTCTCGCTCACCTTCAAAGTGACCTCAG
>NW_015430284.1:0-1162 GCF_001527695.2 Protobothrops mucrosquamatus | reverse complement strand
GACCTAGGGTGAATTTTAAATAGGGATAATTTTTAATGATTTTTAATAAGAGACACAGCTACAAATATTTGGTTTTAATTGGCTTTTATTGGGGAAATGTGCTATGTTGTTTTAATATGCTGTGAGCCGCCCTGAGTCCCGTGGGGAGAAGGGCGGCATATAAGTCAATGTATTAAATTAAATTAAATTAAAATTAAATTATGATCATCCTAGCATCCCCAAGATCATGGGACCAACATTTGGAAAACCAGCATATATTTAGGATGGTTGTAGCATCCCGGGGTCATAAGATTGTCATTTGCGATCTTCCCAGATGGCTTCTAGCAAGCAAAGTCAGTAGAGGAAGCTGGATTCGCTTAACAATGGCATGACTCACTTAACAACTGCCCTGACTCGCTTAACAACTCTGGCAAAAAAAATATATCAAAGTTTTCATTTTTTTCCATCGCAAGCCCAAAATCCAGAAGTGGGTTTCCAAATGAAAAAAAAAATAGATATGTTCTTTTCTTTGAATAAAACAATCAATATAACCATCTCCATTTTAATTTTGGTTTTACTGATTAGATAGGTTCATTATAGAAATGGCCAGTACAGATAGTCCTCGACTTACAACAGTTCATTTAGTGACTGTTCAAAGTTACAACAGCACTGAAAAAAGGGACTTATGATTGTTTTTCACACTTATGACATTTGCAGCATCCCCACGATCGTGTGATCAAAATTCAGACGCTTGGCAACTGACTTATACTTAGGACTGTTGCTGGGTCCCAAGGTCATGTGATCACCTTTTGCAACCTTTTGACAAACCAAGTCAATGGGGAAGCCAGATTCACTTAACAACTGGGTTACTAACTTATCAACTGCAGTGCTTCATTTAACAACTGAGGCAAGAAGGTCGTAAAATGGGGAAAAATCACTTAACAAATGTCTCACTTAAGCACAGAAATTTCGGGTTCAATTGTGGTCGTAAGTCGAGGACTACCTGTGTAAATTACTGTGTAAAAGTAAAGCGTTGAGGCTGCAATGTTATTAACATCTATTGTACTAAAAAGTCAATGACTTTTTTTCACCCTTGTATTCCACCCTTTTCACCCTTTTCTTTTTCCTCTGACAGGTTCCCATTATTTTCATTTTCATTTCTATTTTATGTTCGGATAAACTA
>NW_015430283.1:0-1162 GCF_001527695.2 Protobothrops mucrosquamatus | reverse complement strand
CTTGGGAATTTTTGGCGCATGATCGACCGACATGGCGTACCCTGGTTTACCAGGGTTGCCAGACATATGAACACAGGAGGACAATCTTGGCACAAGAGAAGCGAGCACTCCGTAAAGCCAGAGCTGCAAATGCTGAAGCAACAGTGTCCACATTTCTCTGTTCAGTATGTGGCAGAACATTCCGTGCTAACATCGGTCTAATCAGCCATCTACGGACACACCGCTGATGGCCCACAATCCATAAGATGTCAAGGTCTTCATCGAAATCGATGGACGAACAACATTCTATTCTAATTTTCTATTCCATTCCATTCCATTATCTGTTATTCTATTCCATTCCATTCCATTATCTGTTATTCTATTCTATTCTATTCTAATTTTCTACTCTAATTTTCTATTCCATTCCATTATCTGTTATTCTGTTCTATTCTATTCTATTCTATTAATTTTCTACTCTAATTTTCTATTCCATTCCATTATCTGTTATTCTATTCTATTCTATTCTAATTTTCTACTCTAATTTTCTATTCCATTCCATTATCTGTTATTCTATTCTATTCTATTCTAATTTTCTACTCTAATTTTCTATTCCATTCCATTATCTGTTATTCTAATCTATTCTATTTTATTCTAATTTTCTATTCCATTCCGTTATCTGTTCTATTATGTTCTGTTCTGTTCTAATTTTCTACTCTAATTTTCTATTCCATTCCATTATCTCTTATTCTATTCTATTCTATTCTATTCTATTCTATTCTATTCTATTCTATTCAACAGAAAGAACAGAACAGAACAGTATAGAGCTGGAAGGGACCTTGAGGTCTTCTAGTCCAGAAATGGAAACCTCTCCCCTTGTAATATGTCAGTGAAGAGTCTCGGTCATCCAGCTAGATTTGTCATTGCAACTGGACTAATTTTTGTGGTTAACTTGTGACGCTTCGCTGCTCCTCCCAGCAGCTTCATCAGCCAGTGCACTCTCTGCTTAACTGGCTTGTTCCGACTGATGAAGCTGCTGGGAGGAGCAGCAAAACGTTTCAAACTAACAACAACAATTAGTCCAGTTGCAATGACTCAACCTTCAGACCCTCCCCTTGTGCTGCTTTCCACCTGAAGTAACGCGGACCCCGTTCCTCTTTTGCAGATCTCCTTAAAAGAAAACAAG
>NW_015430282.1:0-1162 GCF_001527695.2 Protobothrops mucrosquamatus | reverse complement strand
AAGTAATAAAGATATGCTGAAAACTTGCATAGTTGCAGTTCTCTGTTCTAGCATAATTTGATCATCTAGGGCAGCGGTTCTCAACCTGTGGGTCGCGACCCTTTTGGGGGTCGAACGACGCTTTCACAGGGGTCGCCTAAGACCATCGGAAAACACATATTTCCGATGGTCTTAGGAACCGAGACACCACTATTCTATCTGGCCGCCGCCGCCCTCCTCTTCCTCCTCCTCCGCTGGCTCCTCCGCCTCCAGGGCACCCTTCTCCTTCGACAGCGCATGCTCCTGCTGCTGCAGCACCATCGCGCGCACCCCTGATGCTGCCCCGGGCCGGCTCCGCTGCGTGGGCAGCCGGGCTGAGCCGAGCCGTGTCTGGGCCGCTGCTGGTGCTGCCGCTGGGCTGCGCCGCTGCTGCTGGCTGAGCTGAGCTGTGGCGCCAAGCCGGTCCCCATGCCTCCTGGTTGCCCGGCCGCGCTCCGCCCCTGGCTGTGCTCCGCATCATGCTGGAGCCTCCCCCACACCGCCCGGCCCGCCTCCTTCACCGTTGGAGGCCGCCTTGGCCCTCCGGCGCCCGGCGCGGCCCTGGAGCTGGCGGGCAGGAGCGGCTCCTTCCCGGCTCACCGGGCTCCGGGCTTCAGAAGCGGCCAGGCAGCAGGGAAGAGGGCGAGACAGCGGCGATGCCCGCATGTGCGTCGGAGGCCAGCTGGCCAGGCCAGGAGGGAAGAAGCGGCGCCTTCCGAGCGGGAGCTGGCGCTCTGGCTGTGCCCCTCTCGCGTGCGACGAGTCGGGGAAGGGTCATGGTGATGAAGGGCTGCGCGGCATGGAAGAGGGTTCCCGCGACCCCGCCGCTGCGATGGCGCTCAGGAGGCTGGAGGGGCGGACAGGTCCCGGGGGGCGGCTGGGAGAGGGCAAGAGGTGCCGGGATGAGGATGGGGGGCTCTCTCAATCTCTCTCTCCTTCCTTCCTTCCTTCCTTCCTTCCTTCCTTTCTTCCTTCCTTCCCCTTCAATCTCCTTCCTCTCCATCTCCTTCCTTTCCCCTTCAATCTTCCTTCCTTCATCCCTTCCTTCCTTTCTTCCATCTCCATCTCCATCCCTTCCCCTTCAATCTCTCTCTCCTTCCTTCCTTCCCTCCTTCTCCCTTCAATCTCCTTCCTTCTCCATCTC
>NW_015430281.1:0-1162 GCF_001527695.2 Protobothrops mucrosquamatus | reverse complement strand
TGAGGGGCTCCTACAAAGATGAAAGGGTCAAATTATTTTCCAAAGCACTGAAAGGCAATGGTTGGAAACTAACCAAGGAGAGAAACAACCTAAAACTAAGTAGAAATTTCCTAACTGTGAGAATAATTAACCAATGGAATAGTTTGCCTGCAGAAGTTGTGGGTGCTCCATCACTAAAGGCTTTCAGAACAAAGACTGGACAACCATTTGTCTGAAATGATATAGGGGGATTGAATTAGAAGATCTCCAAGGTCCCTTCCAATTCTATTATTCTATGTTCTACCTTTGAGCACCGCCTTTATGCTCTTGAGTAAATATTCATCCTTTTCAAGCAGTGTATCCAGTATTATTCTTACATGATCCCAGGAATGGACAAGAATTCTTCTGACATCGGTAGACAAATGCATATTGAACACTGTGGTAACACCAAGGGTGCTTCCTTAACTCACATTCTGGGGTCTGCCTATATATGCATGCTTTTCTTGCTCTGCTCTCAATCTCCTTTCTATAATCTCAGACCTGAGCGCACTCCCAGCGTGCACATGACTCTGCTCTTTAGCTTACACACTGCACATTTACACATATGGACCCTGCCTGCCAAATGTTCTTGTATTTCTCTTTCCCCCTAAAGCCAAATCACATTTCTCACTTCATTTTTCAGTTTACATGAATAACAGAATAACAAAATTGAAAGGAACCTTGGAGGTCTTCTAGTCCAATCCCCTGCTCAGGCAGGAAACCCTATACCATTTCAGACAAATGGCTGTCCAATCTCTTCTTAAAAACCTCCAGTGTTGGAGCATCCACAACTTCTAGAGGCAAGTCATTCCACTAGTTAATTGTTCTAACTGTCAGGAAATTTCTCCTTAGTTCTAGGTTGTAACTCTCCTTGATTAGTTTCATCTGTTGCTTCTTGTCCTGCCTTCAGGTGCTTTGGAGAATAGATTGACTCCCTTTTCTTTATGGCAACCCTTTAGATATTAGAACACTGCTGTCTTGTCACTCCTAATCACTCCTCTTTCTTTGCATTAAACTAGATATACCCAATACCTGCAACCCTTTTTTGTATGCTTTAGCCTCCAATCCCCTAATCATCTTTGTCGCTCTTCTCTGTACTCTTTCTAGAGTTTCAACATCTTTTTTACCCCTGAGATATTGGAAC
>NW_015430280.1:0-1162 GCF_001527695.2 Protobothrops mucrosquamatus | reverse complement strand
AAGTCTGTGTCAGCTAAAAATCCTGGAAGACAAGGGGACCATTGAGAGCATCCAAGAGTTTCATACATCTGGGGATGGCCTTACGTGGTGCTGACATTTGGAAAACCTATATAGATTATATCAAAAATTAGATGGAGGAGCTTTTTCACAGCCACAAAAAAGACACTAAATTAGCCCTAGATTCAGCCATGTCACACTTACTTCAACTAGGCACCAAGTGGGATGATCATTTAAAGGCAATTTATTAGTCTATTATAGCAAAGAGATTTCCCTCAATGAAAAGAGGGAATCCAGGACACAGAATCGAGTTTCATTTTATACGCCATATAGTAGAAAAAGTACAAAACAAGACTTGATTGGATGGAAGAAATCATCCTGCTCAGTTACACCAGAGACATGGATAGTAACATCCCATAATATTAAACATAACCATTGAAATGTCCATTGCATTAAAAGGAGAACGCTGATATGGGAAAAAGTGTCACGAGTCAAATGAGGCTGTTACAAAAAGGGACAATTTCAACCACACAATTTCAGTTCGGCATTTAACACAATGATTCCCCAGCATCTAGTACAGTGGTTCTCAACCTGTGGGTCGGGACCCCATTTGGGGTCGATCGACCATTTCACGGGGGTCGCCAAGCAAGGCTGTCCGCCATTTTTTTGTCTGCCATTTTTTTTGTCCGCCATTTTTTCCCCTTTTCCGGCGAGTGCCTTACCTCCCTTGGGCTGGGCCAGCTGGTGGTCGGCCTGCTCCGTCTCTGCCGCTTGCCAGCTATGCCTCGGCCGGCGCAGGGGGCAGAACCACGCATGCGCAGCGCTCCCAGGCAGGGAAAGTCCTCGACTTACGACCGGTTGGGTAGTCCTCGACTTACGACTGGTTTAGTCCTCGACGTATGACCGGTTTAGTCCTCGACTTACGACCGGTTGGGGTCGCGGCATTAAAAAGGTTGAGAACCACTGATCTAGTAGACAAACTGGGCCTTTTAGGCTTAAACGCTCTTTGTGTAACTGGATTCTTGATTTTCTTACCAAGAGCATGCAATATGTGCAATTTGGAACAAATACCTCTAATACCATTTTCTTAAGCACAGGTTCTCCTCAGGGCTGCGTCCCAAGTCCGCTGCTGTTCACCCTGTTGATTCATGACTGTTGTGCTAGG
>NW_015430279.1:0-1163 GCF_001527695.2 Protobothrops mucrosquamatus | reverse complement strand
AGGCCGGGCGATTATCTGATGACGCAATGAGGGTGGAGTAGTAATTAGACCTCGCCACCCTCATTGCCACAAGGTAGGATCTAACATGCATCCTTGCCTGTGCTCGGTCGGATTCGGTTCGGGTAGCCCTCCAACTGCTCTCTAGGCGTCTTTTCCGGCGCTTCATCTCTCTCAGCTCCTCGGTGAACCAGGGAGCTAGCTGAGATCTGCATCGGGTCAGAGGCCGCAACGGCACGACTCGGTCCAGTGCTGCGGCTGCGGCCACATCCCAGGCCGCCGCCAGATCTTCAGCCGAGTCGTGGACTAGATCCTCCGGATATGGCCCAAGCTCCGTCAGGAACCTCTCCGGGTCCATCAGGCGCCTGGGATGGAACCATCTACGCGGTTCCGTCTCCCTGCGGCGGGGGGAAGCGGTCCGGAAATCCATCCTAAGGAGTGCATGATCTGACCATGACAAGGGCTCTATAACTATCTCCCCCATTTCCAGATCATTCTGCCACTGGTCAGAGACAAAAATTAGATCTAGTGTATGTCCTCCCGTGTGAGTGGGGGCATGAACTAATTGGGTCAAGTCCAAGGTCGTCATGGAGGCCAAGAACTCCCGAGTTGCCGCCGACGTTTCGCCCGCAGATGGCAGATTGAGATCCCCTATGACTATAAGTCTGGGGGTCTCCACCGCCACCCCGGCTATTACGTCAGCCAACTCAGGCAGGGCCGTTGATACATAGCAGGGGGCCAGGTATATAATCAACAGGCCCACTTGTACCCCTTGTCCCCACTTCACAAGGAGGGACTCTGCACCGTCTATCTGAGGCACAGTGGTCTCCCTCGGGCATAGGCTCTCCTTTATAATGACCGCTACCCCACCGCCCCTACCCCGGGCCCTCGGTTGATGGAATGCCTGGAAACCCGGCGGGCATAGATCAACAAGGGGAACTCCCCCTTCCATGCCCAGCCAGGTCTTGGTGATACCTGCCAGGTCCGCTCCCCCCTCTTGAATAAGCTCTTGAATGAGGGGGGCCTTATTTACCACGGACCTGGCGTTGCATAACATCAGCCGATGATCCCGGGCCCGAGGATCTGAAGTCCCTGGAAGCCGAGTAGAGCCCTGAGGATCGGAGCACCCGCAAGCTTGTAAGCAGCGTGTGCGTGCTCCCAAAACC
>NW_015430278.1:0-1163 GCF_001527695.2 Protobothrops mucrosquamatus | reverse complement strand
CAACCGCCACCCCGGCTATCACGTCAGCCAGCTCAGGCAGGGCTGTTGATACATAGCAGGGAGCCAGGTATATAATCAACAAGCCCACTTGCACCCCTTGCCCCCATTTCACAAGGAGGGACTCCACGCCGTCTATCTGAGGCACAGTGGTCTCCCTAGGACAAAGGCTCTCCCTTATAATGACCGCTACCCCCCCGCCAGTAGAAGATCTGTCTGGCTGTCTATGTATGTATACCAGTTTTCCGTTTTTCAAAAAAGTGAATTGTTTTTAAATCTGTATTTTTACTGTGCTTGAAAGGAACAGTAAGTGCTTGAAGTAAAGAATCGTTTTACCAAAATTGCGAAGGAAGAAATGGTTAATCACCTCAAAAGTTGTCTGCAAGACAAATACCCAGAAGTGGGGCATTGTTTTCTATCAGGCTGGGCCAAAGATGGAATGAATACAGAAAGTCCTCAACTTATGATCACAACTGAGCACATAATTTATATTGCTAAGTGAGAAATTTCTTAAGTGAGTTTTGCTCCATTTTGCGACTATTCTTGCCACAGTTGTTAAGTGAATCACTGCATGTGTTAAGTTAGTAACAATATTGTTAAGTGAATCTGACATCCCATTGACTTTGCTTGTCAGAAGGTCACAAAGGACGATCACACGACCCCAGGACACGGCAACCGTCATAAATACATGTCAGTTGCCAAGCATCCGAATTTTGATCATATGACCACGTGGGATGCTACAACGGTCGTAAGTGTGAAAAATAGTCATGCTGTTGTAACTTTGAACGGTCACTAAGCAAAGTGTTGTAAGTCGAGGACTACGTGTGTATCTGTCTCCCACGTCTGCGATTTTCTCCGTAACTGTCTTCTTTGCATTTTTTAATAACATGCATTACATTTAACTGCTCCAGTTGTGTTTTTATTTTTAAAATTTACTCCGTGCCAGATTACTTTTCCTGTTCATGATCCCTTAATTTCTCATAGTAATACCTATGCACACATTTACTAAAGCTCATTAGAGCCTGTTCAGCTCCATGTTTTAAAGGAGGGTAAAAGCTTTACTAATTAAAAGGCTTTATTTGGTAAACATCTCTTCTATCGAAAAGTTTCACTTGAATCTCCTCCTCCTCCTCCTTCTTCCCACCACCCTCCTCTTCCTTCTCACT
>NW_015430277.1:0-1163 GCF_001527695.2 Protobothrops mucrosquamatus | reverse complement strand
CTACCTCAGCCAATGGGGAAAGAGGAGGGCTGTAGCGGCCGGTGATAGGGATGAATAAAAGAAGGAGATATTTTGGGTTAAAACTTTGGAGAGAACCAAGCTTTGATAGCTTCTCTCCCCGCTTATTGCAATAAACGAAACAAAAGGCCTTCACTGTGTCTTGGCTGGTTATTGGTCAGGCGAGCTTGCCTCTGGTCACAAAGGAAAGTAGCCAGGAGCACATAACAGCCTTGGGGGCTCGTCCGGGATTTGCATCCGTTCCATCTTTGGCAGCCGGGGATATTCGAAAGGGGAGTGCGCACCTGGGTAAGTTTTTCCCAGCCCTAAAGGTCAGATTGCCCCTGCTCAAACAAGGAGGAATTGGAAATCCCGAGACAAAAAGCCAGGACCCAGTGAAAACCTAAGGGAAAGTCGGCCGGCATAAGGAAGGACTTCAACTCAGCCTGACAGGTAAGATACCAGAGGGGTATCTACATATCAGAGGGGTGTCCATGGCAATAAGAGTTTGAAGAGGAGGGACGCCTCCCCGGCCAGTGTGCCGGCCAGTAAGGAAAAAGAGGAAAGTTATTTACATTCTGGAATGAACCCCTTAGGGAGATGGGAATCCCTTAGGGAGAATCTTGAAGTATTTTAAGTCAATGCTTTAAACAAAGCATTTGTTATACCTGGCCTAAGTACATGTTTGGCCAGCCAATAAATTAAATTGGGCTTCTCAGCTTGGCTTAGAGCGGTGGGGAATGGATAGGCAGTGGTTAAGATCTATCAGAAACGCTCCTTGCATTTCCCCACTGCCTGGAGAACAAGCTACAAGTTGCCCCAAGAGAGTAAAAGTGAAAATTTAAGGTCTGGAAATGATGTTTAATGGTCTGTATGTTTGTGTGTTTGTATTGACTCATTTCTAAAGACCTGGGGGAGGGGAGGGAGAGACCCTCTAACAGTAATATACAAAAACAACAAGGTCTTATTCCAAAAGGAAATTTGGGAAATGGAGCTCATTGGCTTTGAAAAAGCTCCTTAAAAATAAGAATGATTGTTTTGCCTGGGGTGAAGCATTTGGAATTTTTTTTGTGTCTGGTGTAAATGCAAGAAAGGGTGAAGAAGGCTAGTTTCTTAGTAATTAGAAGGACAATAGAAGGTGTTAAAAGAATGGAAATAATCAGATG
>NW_015430276.1:0-1163 GCF_001527695.2 Protobothrops mucrosquamatus | reverse complement strand
GGGTGATCCCTGATCTCCCTTCCTTCTGCCGCGCCCTTAAGACATGGCTATTCCAACAAGCGGGACTGGCCTAGGGCAATTTTTAGAGGGGTTTTAATCATATTTTAATTAGACAACATTTAAATATTTCCTCTTAACTAATTTTAATTTTGTAATTGTTATTGGTGTATTTTTAATCGATTGTCAGCCGCCCTGAGTCCGCAAGGAGAAGGGCGGGATATAAATTCAATAAATAAATAAAATAAATAAATAAATAAATAAAATAACCAAAATTATTATTTGGCGTACAATGAGAACATGACAAAGAGACAAAATAAAAACCATTCAAACACATTAATAACAAAATCATTAAAATCATAGGGAAAAAAAATGTAACCTGCAAAAGCACAACCCAGCCTATTAACAATACCGCCATTTTGAAGGCTCCACCCTATCAGATTGCAGACAGCTGATCATTTGCCTTCTTTTAGAGCAGCGTTTCTCAACCTTGACAATTTTAAGGCATGTGGACTTCAACTCCCAGAATTCCACAGCCAGCATTGCTGGCTGTGGAATTCTGGGAGTTGAAGTCCACATGCCTTAAAATTGTCAAGGTTGAGAAACACTGTTTTAGAGCATCACTGAGGCCACCTGGAGGTTAATCTGTGTCCTCAGGGTCGTCTGAGGGGTGCAAAATGCACTACTCAGATTTTACACTACTGGGGTGATCCTGAGGACTCCAGGTGGCCTCAACAACTCTCTTAAAGAATGCAAATGACCAGCTGTCTGCAAGGAATATGAATCCTTCCATTCTCCACCATCCCGTCAGAGCTGAAGAAGCTTCTTGGATGAGAAGTGAAATGTCTTTAAAGAAAAAAAAACAAGAGAATCCTGTTGCCTTGTGAAAAAGCACCTTTGGTGTAATTATGACCTGGATGACTGAGAATCTCCATAGACATTCAACCCACAAGCCTGGAGAGCAAACTTTCACCCTCAAAACCTGTATATATTTCAAGGCTGTGGAAAGATACCACATCAGATCTGTTTATTGGCCAGTGGTTTCTATACTGTGAGTTGTCAGATCATAAGCTCGACCCCACCTATCCTTATCCCTGGGATCATATGTAAATGACAAGAGTAGGAGTATGTCTGGGAAAGAAAGCCAGCTCGTTCATAGTACACTG
>NW_015430275.1:0-1163 GCF_001527695.2 Protobothrops mucrosquamatus | reverse complement strand
TAAGAACTGTGTATCTGTATACAGTTATGCAAATTAATAACATATCTCTCATTTACATCTAGTAAATCTATTTGATTTTGTATTGCATTTATCTTTTGTTCTAAATATGAGATTGGATTAAGCGTTCCTTGAATACAATTATTCCAGATCATTCAGTAATATATTCTTCTATTTTTGCACACCATTCTTTCTATTGATGTCAGAGAGATAAACCAATTTCTTAAAAATGCTTTTGCTAGCATCATATATTGTACATAAGGAGACTTGAGAGAGTACATTGATTTGAAAGAAGCTGTTTATTCCAGTTGGAATCTCTTGTAAGAACAAAAATTAATTGAATCCTACTTTTCAATCTGAAAATGTTTCTGTTTAGCCTTAAAATTATCAGATTATCATCTGCATAGGGAGGAGCTGCTACCTCCATATGTACAAGGTTAATTAAGAGTAAATTCAGTGGTGGGATTCAGCCGGTTCGCACCATTTCAGCAGAACCGGTAGCTAATTCTTTTGTTGCCCAGGACCAGAATGGAAGAGGCATCCAAACAGAGAACCAATTGTTCACATATTTGAATCCCACCACTGAGTAAATTAGAAACCTAACATAAATCCCTCCTTGAACAAGTTATATTAAGCTGGAGAACATAAATTATACTCTTTCCCTTTGAGGGATGTTTAGATCTCCATGCATCCAGGAGAGATAGTAGCGAAATATAGAATAAGATATTTTGAGGAAATTTATCATTATTTCTATTAGATAAAACTGCTTTATCCATGTATGGTAAAAAAAACCAGCCTTCTAGATCTCCAAAAATTAGGAGAGCACCTTTTGCATTTTCAAGAAGTACTTCATATAAAATAATCCTTCATGTTGTCCACATTTCAATATAAATTTGAATTATCATTTTTTTCTCTTTTTCTTTCCACAGTTTATATTTATTTATTTTATTAATTTATTATTTATTTATTAATTTAATTTATATCCCGCCCTTCTCCCAACGGGACTCAGGGCGGCTCACAACATATTTAAAACAAAGGCATATATACAATCCCCCCCTGTAAAACCGAATTAAACCAAATTTTAAAGTTGTGTTATTTCGAATTCCTTAAAATGAACCCAGTATAAAATCCTCCCTAGGCCAGGTCCGCTTGCTGAAAAAGCCATG
>NW_015430274.1:0-1163 GCF_001527695.2 Protobothrops mucrosquamatus | reverse complement strand
GTCGAGGACTACCCAACCGGTCGTAAGTCGAGGACTTTCCCTGCCCGGGAGTGCCGCGCATGCGTGGTTCCGCCCCCTGCGCCGGCCGAGGCATAGCTGGCAAGCGGCAGAGACGGAGCAGGCCGACCACCAGCTGGCCCAGCCCAAGGGAGGTAAGGCACCCGCCGGAAAAGGGGAAAAAATGGCGGACAAAAAAAATTATTATTATTATTATTATTATTATTTTAATTTATATGCCGCCCTTCTCCCGACGGGACTCAGGGCGGCGCACAACATATTTAAAACAAAACATAAATACATTCCCCCCCGATAAAACCAAATTAGATCAAATTTTAAAGTTGTGTCTCTATCGAATTGCTAAAAAATAAACCCCATATAAAATCCTCCCTAGGTCAGGTCCGATTGCTGGAAAAGCTATGTCTTGAGGGCGCGACGGAAAGCAGGGAGATCCGGGATCATCCGGATCTCGGGGGGACAGCCTTGCTTGGCGACCCCCGTGAAATGGTCGACCGACCCCAAATGGGGTCCCGACCCACAGGTTGAGAACCACTGCCCTACAGAACAGTTAGCATCCCCAGGAGAAAAAGAAAACACAATCGAGGAAGAGGAGGATGTCATGAGATGCACACAAGAAGGCTGCCAAATTAAAAGGGAATGTGGCATCTCGGACTGCGTTGGAACGTGCTAAAAGGTCTCGCTCGGGAGGCCCTTTGCTCACGAACAAAGCTGTGCTGAAAACCGGGGAGCGGCCAAAGAGAGGACACCCTGCCCTGCCCGAGAGCCGGTGAAGGGGGCGTCCCAAACAGTGGCTCTCTCCGCGCTGCTCCTGGCCAACTGCTGACGGAGGACGCTCCAATGAATTCCCTCTGTCCCGAGATCATGTGCTTCCAGCCACCAGTGCGCTGCCAAAGAGGAAGTGCGGGTTGTTTTCGTTTGCTCGGTTCCTCTCCTGACGAAGATGAAAGGCGGCGGCGGCAGCGGCAGCAGCAGCAGCAGCAACAGGAGCCCCAGCCGGCAAAGTTAAGCGCAAGCTCTGCCCGTCCG
Source organism: Protobothrops mucrosquamatus (assembly GCF_001527695.2). Lineage (NCBI taxonomy): Eukaryota > Metazoa > Chordata > Lepidosauria > Squamata > Viperidae > Protobothrops > Protobothrops mucrosquamatus. Next base: position 119 of record NW_015430274.1, on the reverse strand, counting down.
GATCCCGGGCGCCGATGGAGGCCCTGGAACGGGACGCGCTGAGGAACGGCAGCCTCCTGCCTACTCTGAGCCCGGCTGTGCCGCCGTTCGTGAAGCTGGGTCTCACCGTTGCCTACACC
>NW_015430273.1:0-1163 GCF_001527695.2 Protobothrops mucrosquamatus | reverse complement strand
TAAAAGGAAGAAACAGCTGCGATCACACACCACTCTTAGAAGCACGAAGCTGAAGACACCAGCCTGAAGATGACGAATGTGACTTCGTCGAAACGTCGCCAAGGTACTTTTAATTCTACGCGGGAGAAAACCCGAATAACTAAAGACCTATATATATATATATATATATATATATATATATATATATATATATATATATTTACACTAGAAGCCAGTCCATTGCATGAACACACCAGGATGACTCTTACATCACATCAACTTTTATTATATTCAATTTGCTAGCAGGTTCTGAATATTCAATGATCAAAGTTGTGCATAGTTGTTCAATATATATATATATATTTACAAAACTCCAAGGAATGGCTTTTTGTGTGACAGAGTGAACTGTTTTGCAATTCAAGGTGATAAAATCACAATATTTCAGAGGCCCTTTTTCAATCTGGGATACAATCATCATTCCAGGATAGCTCCCGAATATACCTGCACTTAAGTGGTAGCACATTTAATGGATTGTCTTATTTGGTCTTGAGTCCACTGCTATGGCAGTAGTTATTTCTTTTTATTCTTAGGGAGAAAGATTTAAAGAGGGTTTTTTTTCCCCACCAGAGAAAACAGCAGTATACAGTTAAACCCAAACTCAGCCATCAATACACGTTTTAGTTGTTTAGAACTTTACAAAATTGCAAATATTCCATTGGCTTTAGATACATACATAAAGACTCATGCAATTTAAAAAAAAAAGATAGCAAGAAGAGCAATCTTTTTTTAATGGCCATCATTAGTGCTCGTATGTTATTTGTCTTCTTTTCTTTTCTTTTGAACAAGTATTGCAAATGAGAACTATATAGTGGAAACAGTGTTGCATTGCATTTATCAAATAGTAAGTATTCATTTTAACAGTGGCTCTGTCCCCTGCACGCGAGAGACAACAGCTCCACATCATAATGTTGCTTGGCTGCACAGAAAAAAAAAATCAATAAAGGAGAATCAATTAAAGTTACTCCTTTAATCTTTTGTCTGTTTCCTCTTGTAGCAGAAGATGAAAATGTCAGCTCTGAAACAGTAAATGTCTCAGTCAGTCATATATTCTTACTAATGTTCTCCTTCAATGTAAGACAGGGCTGCTTCGAGAAAGGTTAAAGTGGATGTCAGGAGTACTGAGC
>NW_015430272.1:0-1163 GCF_001527695.2 Protobothrops mucrosquamatus | reverse complement strand
AAGAAACAGGGAACCCATTTCTAAAATCCACCTACTTCAGGGAAAGAGTCCCAAAGGCTTTTTAAGAGTGCAGAGAAGAGCAACAAAGATGATTAGGGGGCTGAAAGCTAAAACATATCAAGAATGGTTGCAGGAATTGGGTATGTCTAGTATAATGAAAAGTGAGTATGGTTAGTCTATAGAAGAACAGGACCAGGGAAGACATGATAGCAAGAGGGGGTCAACCTAATACAATCCTAGATTGTAGAAACAGAGGCATAGAATCAAGATCACACAAAGTATTAGTACCACTTTATAAAACCCTAGTGATTCCACACCTGGAATACTGCAGCTAATTTTGGTCACCATATCACAAAAAAGATGTTGAGAGTTTGGAAAAAAATTCAGAGAAGAGCAACTAAGATGATCCAAGGCCTGGAGACTAAAACATACAAAGAACGGCTGCAGGACTTGGGTTTGGCTAGTCTAAAGAAAAGAAGAAATATGGGAGATATGATAGCAATATTCCGGTATTTGAGGGGCTGCTACAAAGACAAGCGGGTCATGTTATTCTCCAACGCCACCAGAGGGCAAGACAAGAAACAATGGTTGGAAACTGATCAAAGTGAGAAGCAACCTGGAATTAAGGAGAATCTTTCTGACAGTGAGGACAATTAACCAGTGGAACAGCTTGCCACCAGAAGTTGCTGGTGCTCCATCACTGGAGGTTTTTAAGAAGAGACTGGGCACCATTTGTCTCCTGCCTGAGCAGAGGGCTGGACTTGAAGACCTCCAAGGTCCCTTCAAGCTCTACTCTGATTGATTGATTGATTGATTGATTGATTACCAATTGGTGTAGGGCTAGGACAACTCAATTTGCCTTGACCAACTCATCATGGCCAACTCGCCTTAGGACACTTGCTGTGGGAAAAGACTTACAGTATTATTGAAAAAGCTTCTTGGAGGAGAAGCGAAACGTCTTCAAAAAAAAAAACAAGGAAGTTCAGTTGCCTGTTGAAAAAGGACCTTTGAAACAACCATGACCTGGATGACTGAAAAACTCCATAGTCAATCAGGCAGAAAATGGTGGCTCTTCCCAAGAAGGAAAGAAGCTTAAGCTGGCCACTCAAAGTGAGTTAGGTTGATTGGTGGGACAAGAAGCTAAGAAAGCAAACAATGGTCAC
>NW_015430271.1:0-1163 GCF_001527695.2 Protobothrops mucrosquamatus | reverse complement strand
GACAAATATTCTCCTTTTTTGGTCATCTCCTCCTCCTCCTCCTCCTCATCCTCCTCCCTTCCTCCCTCCCTTCTAGCACTGATGATGTTAACTAGCTGGGTAGTGAAATGTCTGCAAGAAAACCACCAAGCTCAGAGAGCACCCCTCATTTCAACCCTGAGATTCAAATATTCTCCTTTGTTGGTTCCTTCTCCTCCTCTTCCTCCTCCTCCTTCTTCTCCCCCTTCCCCTTCCCCCCCTCCTCCATCATGATTACAAAAACTCCTCCTCCTCCTCCTCCTCCTCCTCCCCAAAAGTCACCTCTTCTGCACCTTTTTCTCCACCAAGCCCAAGGAGCATCGGAACAAGCTCCCTCGGAACAATGAGCTTTAATTAGAAACCACTTTGGTTTATAGGTGAGAAGGGGGCACACAAATGTTTCCAATCAATTTTACACACACAAAAAAAAAAACACGTTACTCATCGCTTCGCATGCAGAAAACTCCCGATTCAGCATCTGGGAAAAGCGGGCAGAGACTCAGAAGGGACGAGGAGGGCTGGGAACGCTTCCTCCTGACACACGAGAGAGAATTAAATTACTTTCTTCTCGCTGGGAAGCCTGTCCTTGGCCTTTGAGGAGAGGCAATTGGGAAAGCCGTGGGTGGGGCGAGAGACGAGCTTAAATCCAGTCCAGTCCTTGGGCTGGTTCTCTTGCTATGCACCGATTCCCTTTCCTCCTCCTGAGCCAAGGAGACCCTTGGCCTGATGTTCACAATTAACAAATCCCAATCCAGGCTGGGAAAGCCACGGGAAATGATCAAAACCATTAAAACAACGAAAGCCAGAATACTTCGGACACGTGATGCGACAGCCAGAAAAATATGGCATGCGCCATTTAATCCTCCAGGGAACGATGGAAGGCAAAGGAGGTCCAGGCAGAAGAAGAACATCGTGGCTTCAAAATCTAAGGGACTGGTTTGGACCAAACTCAGCAGCACTTTTTCGTGCGGCTGCTGATAAAAACAGGATCGCCAGCAGGATCGCCAACGTCTGATAACGGATATGGCAGAAGAAAAAGAAGAAGAGGAAGAGGAAGAGGAAGAGGAAGAGGAAGAGGAAGAAGAAGAAGAAGAAGAAGAAGAAGAAGAAGAAGAAGAAGAGGAGGAGGAGGAGGAGGAGGAGGA
>NW_015430270.1:0-1163 GCF_001527695.2 Protobothrops mucrosquamatus | reverse complement strand
GAACGTTCACCATGAAAACGTTCACCTCCCCACAGGAGACAGCTATTACATGGTGTTCAATATCCTTGTAATCCTCTATAGACCATACACAAAACTGGTTGACAGAAGTGACAGTTTTTATTATAGCTCTCCCAGTACACAATAATCTTCATTCACATTTATTTTTTTCCAAAAACGTTATAAAACTTTTGACTTCTATGAAGGCATCATTCTGAGCCTTCTTAGGAGAGAAGACATTATTTTGACGTACTGAGACCTATATTACATGCTGTGCAAATTATGTTTTCAGCTTCTGGCTCATCCATTGTCTGGTTGTCTTAATATAAAAAAAAATCCTGTGGACTTAAGTTAGGACAGGGATGGGAGAAGATACCTAAGGTACTGGATTGCACAATTGATAATGATAGAGTTCTTTGTTCTCCCCAAAATAACTTCTGTTTTCATTCATTCCTATATTGAAAAGGTTTTTTAAAACTTATATTTAGTTTATTTATCACCATTGGGAGCTGCAATACCTGCAAGAACAGAAATGTAAAATAGCATTAACTTATTTTATTGTTTAAATATCCAGAAAGGATTAATTTCATTATGGTGGTGACATTCATTTTTCCTATCCATTCCTCTAGCCCAGACATCATGTTGCCATCATGCACAGCAATTATAATAATTCAGTACTTTCTGCAAGAGAGAGAGAAAAAAACACACCAAATAGCTATGTCATCTTTGTTTATAAAATAGGAGGTTTTTTTTAATGGATTTGGGGATAGAACTGCTGTAATGCTTCACTGCTAATTTTAAGCAAATTTTATTAACTTACCTAAACAATTAATAAGAAATTTACAAATATCTTTGTTAATCTGAATCAAAACATTAGATGGAGTGGCTTTATGTCTTCATTTCATTGCCTTTCATTGGAATATTTTTACGTTGTCTTTTTTTCATATTGGCTTCATTGTGTTTGTATTTTATTTATTTTATTTATTTATTAATTGTATTTATATCCCGCCCTTCTCCTTTCGGACTCAGGGCGGCTGACAAATGATAAAAAGCTAACATATTACACCTAGTTAAAATTTGATTAAAATGAAATATTTGAGAATGTCAAATTTAAAAGTAATTAAAACCCCTATAAAATCCCCTAGGCCAGTCCCGCTTGCTGGAAC
>NW_015430269.1:0-1163 GCF_001527695.2 Protobothrops mucrosquamatus | reverse complement strand
GTATGCGGAGGACCTCTTCTTAAACTGGCCAATACAAACTCTCTAGTTTCCACAATATAAAATCCAATTTTATCCATTGAAAGGATGGTTCTGGATTTTGGGAGGTCCAAGTCTTCATTATTTCCTCTTTTTCCTCCACTTTGTAAAGGCGTCACTTCACAGCCCACCTTGACTCAGCCCGTCTCCCAGTCTGGATCTCCAGCAGGAACAGTTAAAATCACCTGTGCCATCAGCAGCAATCCAAACTATATTAACTGGCTTCAGCAGAAATCTGGAGAAGCCCCTCGCTTTGTGCACTGTGATGGCTGCAGCAGGGGACCAGGGATCCCAGACCGATTCACGGGAACCCGGTCAGGCAACAACGGCTACTTAACCATCACCAACCTTCAGCCTGAAGACGAGGCCGATTATTTCTGTTGCATGTGGTATAGCAGTGGTAGCGTGTTCCACAGTGAGACAATCGAATGGGGAACTGAGACAAAAACCTTCTTCCTTCGCAGAGCAGGGAGACGTTCAAAGGTTGTGTTGGTCCCTCTCTGGTCTACTGAACGTGCATGACAGGCCATCTCTTTCAGGAAGAGATTTAGCCAAGGATCCATTTTGCAGAATCCATAATCAGTTTGATATGCAGGAAGACAAGACACAACAGCCCACCATTTTTTTTTTGTCTCAGCATTAAAACGATAACTGTAAACACATAGTGATGTATGCCTACCTCTTTCATACCTCTCACTTTTTTTTAGTAAGCCATTGATTTCATTCTCTACCTTTGGCATTCTTCAGTTGAACGATTATGCTTAGCCTGTGAGCAAAATAAAACAATTGGGAGAAGTCAATTGTTTAATCCAGAAGAAAATTCTAAGATGAATGTTCATCATTGCAGGTCTTCTTGACTCTTTCCTTTCCTTTCCTTTCCTTTCCTTTCCTTTCCCTTCCCTCTCCTTTCCTCTCCTCTCCCTTCCCTTCCCTTCCCTTCCCTTCCCTTCCCTTCCATAAATGAGCTGTACTTCTGCCATTTAAAGCACTATAGGCATAAGACAATCCTGTGGGGGTTAGGGTTTCAGCAGGAGAAAAACTGTCCTTGTATCTAGTTGTTTTATCATGTAATGCCCTATAGCGCCATCCTAAGGGCAGGAATTGAAACAGTTTATGTCCAGGATGCG
>NW_015430268.1:0-1163 GCF_001527695.2 Protobothrops mucrosquamatus | reverse complement strand
CAAAGCCTACTGTCCCTGAGGGTGGGTAGTAGACTGGTCCTGAGTGGCACTTTGGAGTAAAACCTGTTGGAGAACTCTCCTACCGAATGAAGCCTCAGCAGAGGCAAACTTATCAATTTTATAGTGCCTAATGAAAGGAGAAGGCGAAGCCCAAGTGGCTGCCTTGCAGACTTCCTCGATGGAAGCTTGAGTGGCCCATTCCGCCGAAGTAGCCGCGCTCCGGGTGGAGTGGGCGGTCACACCCCGCGGAACCGGCAACGACTCAGCTTTGTAAGCTCCGGCGATGCATGTCTTTATCCATCTCCCAACAGTGGAAGAGGATACTTTACGACCCTTGGTGGAAGCGTGGAAAGATACAAAGAGGGCTTCCGATTTCCTGAACTCCGCAGTCCGTGAAATATAATATTTAAGGGCCCTGCGGACATCCAAACAATGCCATTGCCGCTCCAATCCATGCGACGGGTTGGGGCAGAAATCAGGCAGCACTATCTCCTGTGACCTATGGAATAGGGAATTAACCTTCGGAACGAAGGTAGGGTCTAACCGAAGGATAACCCTATCCTGTTGGAAAATACACAAGTCATCTCGCACTGAAAGCGCCGCCAGTTCCGAAATACGACGAGCAGAGGTGATAGCAACCAGGAAGGCCACTTTGTGGGACAGGGAACGAATGTCACACGTCCTGAGGGGCTCAAAAGGAGATTTAGAAAGAGCCCGAAGCACCGTAGACAACTCCCACGTGGGGTATCTGTGTACCACAGGAGGATTTTGGTTGGAGGCTCCCTTAAGGAACGACCTTACCAAGGGGTGATGACCCAGTGATTCAGCAGAGTCGCATGAGAGGATTGTAGACAAAGCGGCGACTTGCCTGCGAAGAGTATTAGGTGCTAAACCTTTGTCCAAACCTTCCAATAAATAATCCAAGATAATAGGCACCGTGAGTGCCGAAAGTGACAACTTCCACCTGGAACACCATGATTGGAAATTTTTCCACGTGGCCTCATATATGCGGTTCGTGGACGGACGGCGCGATGCCTGAATAATATTTATGACCCCTTGTGAGCAGCTTTCTCCAGTTAAGATCGAGCGCTCAAGTGCCAGACGGCTAACTGGAGCCACTGGGGCTCGGGATGCAGAATGGGACCTTGGTTGAGGGAAATCTG
>NW_015430267.1:0-1163 GCF_001527695.2 Protobothrops mucrosquamatus | reverse complement strand
GGTTAACATAGTCCTAGCAGTGCAAAAGCACAGATCGGTTGTCATCATTTTTGAGATATTTCTCTCTTCTCCAAATTTTGAACTTTTTCTTCCTTTCTTCTCAGGTTACCCATAAGGCTGTGTTGACTGTTGATGAAACTGGAACTGAGGCAGCAGGAGCCACTGCTGCAGAAGCCATTCCTTTGTCAATGCCTCTGAACATTACATTTAACCATCCATTTATATTGTTAATTTTTAATGAACAGGTTAATGCTACATTATTTGTGGGCAAGATAAAAAACCCAACACAGCAGTAAAACTATAGCAACAATACCCCAGAGTGGATTTTGAATACAGTTCCAAAATAAAGTATCACTGGAACATGAATTTCAATCAAAGAGGGTTTTTTTTCCCTGCAAAAGTTAACAAACCTATTTTGTTCCTATGTGAATCGTCACATGAAACTGATAATCTCTAAATAGAAAAATAAATAAATAAATAAATAAATAAATAAATAAATAAATAAATAAATAAATAAATGGGGCAGTACTCGGGTGTATTTACTTTTTGCAAGATCCAGTTGAGTCGGTTACTGGGATGAAAGATTTATTCCTCCAAACTTTCACGCTCATGTTGGACCCCATCCTCAGAGACTTCTTTCTCTCCTGAATATGTGCACTGGGCTGTTCTATGTGTTGTATTTATATGGTTCCTGTGGCTTTTAGTTGTTAATTAGGGTGTTTATGGCTGGCTATTAAGTCATTAATTGTTGTTTCCTTGTGCTGCACCCTTAGCTCCAAAGTATCTGATAGGCAAGAGGTAAATCAGAATTCCTTTTTTTTCCTGAAAATTTTAGTTTATTCAAAGAAGGCTAAAATACAAAATGCTAAAATATAAAATGCTAATATATATTTTAAAAATGAAAAGGAAAAAAAAATACAACAAAAAAGACATTAACAAGAGAAAGTGTCTTAAAAAAAGACACACACACACACACACACACACACACACACATATCTAATTATATTAAAAATACGAATCCTGGGTAAAGCCATGCAATGAAAATAAATAGGTTCGAACACCAGGATAACATTAAACCAAAAACTGTTTAATACAAGTGCTGAGCTTTCATCAGCCAATACTGCCGACATCGTCAGAGCATAAAAACAAGGTTACTGGGAGTT
>NW_015430266.1:0-1163 GCF_001527695.2 Protobothrops mucrosquamatus | reverse complement strand
TAGTTCCCCCATGCTGGCTGAGGAATTCTGGGAGTTGAAGTCCACCAGTCATGAAGGGGCCATAGTTCCCCCATGCTGGCTCAGGAATTCTGGGAGTTGAAGTCCACGAGTCATGAAGGAGCCATAGTTCCTCCATGCTGGCTGAGGAATTCTGGGAGTTGAAGTCCACGAGTCTTATAAAAGAGCCAAGGTTGCCTACCTCTGCCCTACACCCAGCTGCCTATCCTTATCCCTGATCCGGAGAGGAACTGAAGCTGGACGCAGGGATAGCTGGTCTTCTTGGGAGGGGGCTCTCTCAGAGACTCTTCTCGCAGGGCTCTCCACCCCCCCCCCGAGTCAGGCTGGTATGGGTCTTCTCCACCTCCCCACCCCACATTTTGGGGAGGAAAGCCCCCTCATTCCGTGCAATGGCACCAGAGCTCAAAGACCTGTGGACCTGCACACACACACCCCGTTCCCACCTCACAGGGCACATAGGGAAACTCTGAATGGTTTTCTCTCTCTTCCCCCCCCTTTGTGTTTCCAGCCCAGCTCTCACCTGGAGGGACATGCAGCACCTGGTGGTGAGAGCCTCCAGCCCAGCTCACCTGCAGGCGGACGACTGGGTCGTGAATGGAGCCGGGCGCAAAGGTGAGGCCGGGAGCCCGGCGGTTCTCCGGGCAGGGCCCTCCCGCTTTCAGGGGGCAGAGGCTGCGTCCTCACAGCCTGCCACGGGAGACCCCCGTGGGGCCACGACAATGACAGAATCAAGATGGCAGCCACGAAGTTTCCGTTGAACTGGGCTTTTTCTGCAGCCTCCTGTGGGAGGTCAGAACAGCCCCAAGCCCGTCAGCCTTTCCCAAGGCCCGGAAAACCTGGCTGTGTTCCTGAGAGAAGGAGAGAGGGAGGGAGGGAGGGAGAGATACGGGGGTAGAGTGAAAGAGAGAGAGAAGGAAAGAAAGAGGGAGGGAGGGAGGGAGGGAGGAAGAGGGAAAGAGAAGGAGAGATGGAGGGAGGGAGAGAAGAAGAGAGAGATACAGGGGTAGAGTGAAAGGGAGAGGGAGAGAAAAAGATGGAGGGAGAGAGAAAGAAGGAGAGAGAAAGATGGCGGGAAGGGGAGAGAGATGGAGGGAGGGAGCAAGAGAGGAAGAGACATGGGGCTAGAGTGAAAGGGAGAGAGAAGG
>NW_015430265.1:0-1163 GCF_001527695.2 Protobothrops mucrosquamatus | reverse complement strand
CCATGCTTTAATATAATATCTTGTTTTAGTTTATGATCATGTTTTTATAGGTCTTTTTCACTACTTTTTATTAAAATGTACCCCTGAGAACTTCTGCAATAGAGTGACTAGGATCAATAGTAAAGAATGTTTGTAGTTCAGGGCTGAATTGTGGGATCCTTGGTGCTCTCTGAACTTGATTGTTTTCTTGCAGACGTTTCATTACCAAACTAGGTAACATCATCAGTGCCAGAAGGGAGTGGGGTTTGCTCTCTATTCAGATACTAGTGGCTTGCCCTGGGAAATATCTTGACTGTGCAAGTAGTTTTGGTGGTAACAGTTGAGTTGACTTGAGTTTCAGCTAATGGGGAGGAAAATGGGTCTAGATCAGGGGTAGGCAACCTTGGCTCTTTTATGACTCGTGGACTTCAACTCCCAGAATTCCTGAATTCTGGGAGTTGAAGTCCACGAGTCATAAAAGAGCCAAGGTTGCCTACCCTGGTCTGGATAATGGAGGTTTGAGTCCTTTTCAGTCCTTCCATTTATTGTGGCTCTACTGATCATGCTGAGTCACCACTGAACCTAGACGTTTTTCCCTCTTAAATTTCAGTTCATTCTCAAACAGGAATTGGAATATATCACTCAGAAATGGAACTCTTTCCAGCTTTCCTGAACTAGTTGAAATAATAAATGGGGAGAGAGATAAAGCATATGGAGGTATCTTTAAGCAATGCGGATATGGGGGCAGTTTTGTTTCACATGCATTCCTGTGTCCCTCCCAAATTCATCATCTTTTCTAGGCAAAATTGATCCGGTATTATAAATCTATTCCTGGAATTGATTTACTTTGCTCAGAATACTTCCTACAGTTGTGCAATTTATACTTGTTCTGATTCATGGCTCTTTCTTATAGCTAAATCTTGAATATCTTTTAACAGCCTATCTTGGTGCAGAAATGTTGGGGATGAAGAAATTATATTTGTGCCTATAGTTACTAGTCAAAAAACAGCCCCCTTCTCAGATTCTTAAGTGGCTTTATCTATAAGAAAACAAACGGTTTACGCTTCAAGTAACATCTGCATTGAAAAAGAAATGAAAGTTGTTGAACGATCCTTGTTAGTTTGCTTTTTTCTTTCTTTTCTTTCTTTTTTCCTGGAAAGTCTTGGGTGGAGCATCAACAGATC
>NW_015430264.1:0-1163 GCF_001527695.2 Protobothrops mucrosquamatus | reverse complement strand
TTTTGCAACTTTCTGACGAGCCAAGTCAATGGGGAAGTCGGATTCACTTAACGTCCGTGTTACTAACTTAACAACTGTAGTGATTCACTTAATAACTGTCTCGCTTAGCAACAGAAAGTTTGGGCTCGGTTGTGGTCAGAGGCCGAGGCCCACCTGTACTGCGTTGTTTCTGCTTTCTAAATGTGTCCACATTTGGAACCGGCAACTCAGTCATTAAGCGAAGTGGTCGCTAAGTCATAAGTGCGAGGAACGGTCATCAGGTTACTTTTTCAACAGTCGCAACTGCACATCATCCCTAAATGAGACAGCCGCTAAGTGACACACACACACTCCCCGTATTGCTATAGATCAGGGGTGGGCAACCGTGGCTCTTTTATGACTCGTGGACTTCAACTCCCAGAATTCCTGAGCCAGCCATGCTGAGGGGAAAGGGAGAGGTTTCCAAGCTGAGCCAGGCTGGCTCAGGAATTCTGGGAGTTGAAGTCCACGAGTCATAAAAGAGCCAAGGTTGCCTACCCCTGCTATAGGTATAGGTTTATTTCCTACATCTTGGGCTGCACTTTTTCCATCACACCACAGAAATTTTGGGGGGTGCTTTTGCTCGGGTGTGTGGTGGGGGTCTGCACCCACCCCCTGCCGGTGTTGCTGTTCCCAAGCGCAGACAAGTTTCCAAACACCTGTTCCCTAATTCCCCCAACCTTGGAATGTGAAGGCGAGGAGGAGACGTGCGGGAGCTGAGAACTGGCTTCTGATCAGCAACACGGACATGTGCTTTGGCAGGATTTCGGTCGATGGGGAGGTCTCGCGGGTTTATCCCAAGAACTGGGGAGAAACTTTGATACTTCTGAGTCGCTTCTCCCTTTACCAATTTCAGGGATTTCGCGTGGGGGGGGGAGGAGAGACCTGTCAGTCACGGTCCCAAAGCCGCCTCTTTTTGTGCGATATGGCGCGCTCGGCAGCAGCTGCAATAGCATTTGCTCTGGCTACTTTTGCAAATGAAATCCCTGCTGGATAAAGGGAGGAGGGAGCCCGCCTTTGCCATGGTCTCTGTGTCTGTCTCTCTCTATTTCTCTGTCTCTTTCTCAATCTTTTTCTCTTAATCTCTCTCTCTCTCTCTCTCTCTCTCTCTCTCTCTCTCTCTCTCTCTCTCTCTCTCTCTCTCT
>NW_015430263.1:0-1163 GCF_001527695.2 Protobothrops mucrosquamatus | reverse complement strand
CCTTAGGTTCAAATGGATGGATGACAGAGATTTCTAACCCAAAGCTTAAGAGACATCCCATAATAAGGTAGATTGTGATATTTCCTATTTTGTCTAGATATTCTTGCTTCTCATAACAGAAATGAACAAAAACATCATGCCAGCTCAGGTGGAAGATGTTCGTATCCTTACTTTCTTATCCTTACTTCTCCCTATATATGCCATGTTCGCTAGCATATTGTCCCCAACAGTCTGGGTCCTCATTTGATCCTCATAAACTGTCTGTAGAATATTTAACAAAATCTCCAGCAATGTAAAGTCCATCTTGAAAATGTATTGCCATGGAGAGATCGTGGAAGATTAAAAGTTTGAAAGCTACTGAATAAATGTGAACAAATAATTTTAATGCGGTAGCACTGAATGATTCTAAAAAGCACAGGTAGTATCAGGCTATTATTTTTTGGCAGACCAAATTGCATATTTCATGTAAGGCAATGAAAGAACATTTGTAACAAAGTATCTTAGACCATTATTCTACTTAGCTCTATGTGTCAAAAGCAAGGCAAGTAGTGAATTAATGCCTTGATTTTCATGTAAATCTGATACAATGCTCTTGAAAACTACCATTTGCAGCAATAAATGCTTATGAACTATGATCACTGTACTGTGAATCACAGATTTGACTATTTGTAAATCAACAACTTTGCAATGACTAATAACCATCTGATCATCATTGCCAGATTTTTTTCCCCTGTGTAATGAGGCAAGACTGAAAACTATTCTGTTTTCCCACTGTGAGAAAGATGGATAAAAATCAGCTACCTGGAACCTTTGCTAACAAGGGCTTGATTCCACATTGAAAAAGTCTAAAATGAATAATAATCTCAAAAAGGTTGCCATGCCAATTTGCAAAGCACTTTAGACATCTAAATAGCTTCTTACAAAGTGTGTCCTGGCAAACAGGAATTTCCCAAATATTATTATTATTATTATTATTATTATTATTATTATTATTATTATTATTATTATTAATTTAATTTATATACCGCCCTTCTCCCGCAGGACTCAGGGCGGTGCACAGCATATTAAAACAAGTACAAATACAAAATACAAAAAATATAGACCCCTATAAAACCAAATTAAAAACCAAATATTAGAAGCTGTTATTCCTATTAAAATTATTC
>NW_015430262.1:0-1163 GCF_001527695.2 Protobothrops mucrosquamatus | reverse complement strand
GCTGCCGCCGCCGCCAGCCGGGGCATAATACGGTAAATAAATACGAGCATGGGGATCCGCGTGTGAACGAAGCCCCACTCCCCCTCCCCTTTTGCTTTCGCTCTCGAGCCGGCGCTTTTTTTTTCTTGAAATTTCCCTCTTAAAATGAAGGTGCGTGTTATACGCCTGTGCGTGTTATACGCCGATAAATACGGTAACTAAAAATGCTTACAGAAATTTAATTGGAACAATTTAAGGAAATGTTGCAATTCATAGATTTTCTTTTCCCTATCATAATAAGCATCACTGTGAATTTGCTTTTCTAAAAAAAGAATGTGGAGAGGCTCCCTGATACCATAAAACATTACTGGGATTAAAAACTAGCACTTGACAGATATTCAATCTTGATTAGTTAAATTAAACAGGAAAAAAATCTATCCACAAAAGACATTATCCTGCATACTGTTCAGATGGACAGCCTTAAAAAGGTGGATTAAATATAGCCAGATTAAAGAACCGCTCCAAAAATACATGCTACATTTATTTGTTCTACAAAAAGAACATCATATCCAACAAAAGAGAATATCCTATGAATGGGTGACTGAAGGCAGGGAGAAAGAAAGAGCACTTACGAGTAGAAACATTTTTCATACTATGGAATATGGAATATCAAGTTGAGTATTTATACATCAAACCTGACTGATCATGATCATACGCATAATATGTATGAAAATACTATTTATCATGAAGTTCTTCAATTTGACATTTATGAATTCACACATATGTATTATGCATCTGTGGAGAGTCCTGTCTGAAACATTTTAGAGATGAGAGAATTCTTTGGTGGGAATCCTTCTCTTTGAGCACAGTATGCAACAAGGCAAGGTTTTTGTTGAATCACTTCAGTTTCTGAGATTGACAGAGTAAATTTCAGGAGGAACAGTGAAATCACCTGATACAAAGTAGGATACAAAAATGGATTGGAAGAATTCACAGATTAATACCTAGGTGTAAATTCTAGTTAGACATCTTCACTGTAGTCTCTGTGATTCACACATACTGGTGAGCAACTGATTACTTAGATTAAGGTCTGATTGACATAAAATATTAAAAAAGGACTTCTTTTCCAAATACAGTATCTCCAAAAATAGAAATCTAGTCTGTAGCATTAGGTGAAGATGGAG
>NW_015430261.1:0-1163 GCF_001527695.2 Protobothrops mucrosquamatus | reverse complement strand
GAGCCAGGAGTGAGCCAACCTTGACTCCAATCAGTGTGATGATATTGGATGTGTTGCTGACAGCTGTCCTGCCCTTTAAAAACACACACCTGTTATGGGTTTACTGGTTTCAAGAAGCACTGTCTGATGTGAACCATGCCTCGCAGAAAAGAGCTCTCAGAAGACCTACGATCAAGAATTGTTGACTTGCATGAAGCTGAAAAGGGTTACAAATGTATCTCCAAAAGCCTTGATGTTCATGTGTCCATGGTAAGACAGACTGTCTACAAATGGAGAAAGTTTAGCACTGTTGCTACTCTCCCTAGGCGTGGTCGTCCTGTAAAAATGACTGCAAGAGCACAGCGCAGAATGCTTCTTGAGGTAAAGAAGAATCCTAGAGTGTTAGCTAAAGACCTACAGAAATCTCTGGCACATGCTAACATTTTTGTTGACACATCTACAATAAGGAAAACATTAAACAAGAATGGAGTACATGGGAGGACACCACGGAGGAAGCCATTGCTGTCCCAAAAAAAATATTGCAGCACGTTTGAAGTTTGCAAAAGAGCACCTGGATGTTCCACAGCACTACTGGCAAAATATACTGTGGACAGATGAAACCAAAATTGAGTTGTTTGGGAAAAACACACAACACTATGTGTGGAGAAAAAAAGGCACAGCACACCAACATCAAAACCTCATCCCCACTGTAAAACATGGCAGAGGGAGTATCATGGTTTGGGGCTGCTTTGCTGCCTCAAGGCCTGGACGGATTGTTGTCATTGATGGCAAAATGAATTCCAGAGTTTATCAAGACATTTTGCAGGAAAATGTACGACCATCTGTCCGCCAACTGAAGCTCCGCAGAGGATGGGTGATGCAACAGGACAATGACCCAAAGCATAGAAGTAATTCAACAAAACAATGGCTTCAACAGCACAGAATACGCCTTCTGGAGTGGCCCAGTCAGAGTCCTGACCTCAATCCGATTGGAATGTTGTGGCATGACCTTAAGAGAGCGATTCACACCAGACATCCCAAGAATATTGCTACACTGAAACAGTTTTGTGAAGAGGAGTGGTCCAAAATTACTCCAGATCGTTGTGCAGGTCTGATCTGCAACTACAGGAAACGTTTGGTTGAGGTTATTGCTGCCAAAGGAGGGTCAACCAGTTATTAAGTCC